>NC_085014.1:19897462-19983485 GCF_963854185.1 Sardina pilchardus | reverse complement strand
TGCCACTGTGACCTATATTTCCCAACTTTAGGTCTACGAAGAGTACAGGCACCATTTTAATGATAAAATTTCATTTTATTTTTATTTCTACTCTATCATTTCCTCCTCCTGCTTTCCTTCAGCCAAGAGACTCACTAATCAGTCCCTGAACCTGGCTAATTCAGCTCTGTACTTGCCACTCACTTCACTAGATTAGACTAAGCACTGTGAACTGACTGCTATGTGGGCAACGTCGAGCACGAGCTGTGGGCCTGCGAAGTCATCAGCAAGCTCCAGCCAGGGCTGGGATGGGATGGGATGGGGTGGGGTGGGGTGGGGTGGGGTGGGGTGGGGTGTGTGGGCAAGTCCGTTTGCATTTCCTGCAGCTCTGATTTATGATCCTTTATTAATTCTATCTGGAGGAGGCTTGGGACAGGCTCAGGTAATTGAACCATCTTTGATAATGGGACGCTCCCCCCACCCCCTCCAGAATACACACACCAGCACCAGTGCACTGGCAGTGCAGTGCAGTGCAGTCTCTATTCGTGATATGCAACGTCCGTCCACGTCCAATACAGTCCAGTACAGCCACGGAGGTCCAGTCCCGTGGTGCGCTCGGGGATGTGTGGAGCAAAAAGGAGGAGGGGGGGGTGATGTTGAAACGGGAGGGGGGGGGAGCACAGAGCGAGCATCAAAGGTATAAACGCATCCCCGAGGTCCCACTCGTATTAGCATTGCTGGAGCCCCCTCCCGAGCGTGGCACTGACGCTGGAGAGAAAATGACTATTTGCGGATGCACACCATTAGAGAGGCGGGGAGGGATGGACGGAGCCACAGAGGGGTCCGCGCCGCGCTCCGAGCTGATGACAGCCCGCTTTTTCCCATGAGCCTCCGCTGCCCAGGCTACTTAATGAGACCCCATCATGTCCGTCTTGCACCACTGCCAATGCGGTGGAAGGAGAGGGAGGAGAGAGAGGGGGAAGAAAAAGAGAGATAGCGCCCCTTCCATCTCCCCGCCACGGATATTTTATTGTCTTTCATCTCTGGCGTCGGGGGTTATTTTGCCATCCCTTTTTCAATGGGGCTGGCATATTGGGCCACTCATCTCCTCTTTAAATGCCCCTGTGATGAGAAGCAGAGCTGCAGAGCCGAGCACTCAGGCTGGGAGAGAGGGAGCGAGTGGGTGGGCTGGGGCTGGGGGGGGGGGGGGGGCACTTACTGCTCCAGCAGGGAAGAGCACATAAAGCCCCTTAGAGCAAGCGGCTTCCTGTGATGCGCCAGTTCAAAGCCGGGGGGTGGGGTAAGATGACCTCCGCCTTTTCAGCTGGGCGCCGAAGGTACCGACTGCGTCGACCCAGGATGCCATGTGGCATGTTGGGCCCGGGGCACACAGCTATACGCTGTGGCTCATGAGAGAGGAGTGTCCATCAACACACTCCGGCCTCTGCCTCCACTTCCTGTTGATCCGCACAGGAGATCTACAGTACATCCACGTCAACGTCCGTTACTTGTTGTTTTAAGCCCCCAACGTCGTCTTCCAAGCAGCGCTGCAAGGAAGACACTAGGGGTAGGCCAGGGTTAGGACAGGGTCAGGGTTAAGGTTTAGGCTTAGGTGCCTTCAAGTTGACGATCGCAGCACTGCCTTGAGGTCAACGGTGAGGGCTTAGAACACCATCATTGAGCCTCCACGTCTACATCCACCTCCCAGCATGCTGATGGTGCAGGAGGGGTGAGCTCCTTGCTGGCTGCTGCCTCAAAGGGGCACAGCAGCAAGTGAAAGCACGTCTGTGTGCTGTACCGTGGGCGGTGGCGCCAAGGTCCCCAGACTCGCATAAGGACTTACTGCGGTGTTCTTTTATACCCATTCAACAGGCCAGCTGTGCACATCTAAAGAACCAAAAACAATGTGCCAATAGACACACACAACCACATTCAAAATGCACTGTGTGTGTACTGCATTGGCATTCTTGGCTCAACTCACTGTGCTCCATGAGATCAGAAGCCAGGCTAGCTCATTTACTTGCCTTTGCTTAACAGGGTGCAGCATCAGCCCCACCCACTCCCCTCCCTTCCCCCACAACTCCCTTTCATGACTCACCAATATTACTTCAGGAATCCCATCTAGTGCTAATCCCCAGGGCTAATGCCAACTAAAAACCTAGCGCTTGTGTAGTGCAGTATGCATGTCTGACGCAATGAGAGTGGGTTTGATTTAGATTATTTTTATTTTCTATGTATTTTATTATTTTGCATCACAGCATGGTAGCTGCCTTTCATGCGATGGGAGATGAACGGTCTCCAAAACCTTCCTCAGCCTCCATGTAAACAATCAATAAATTATGAGAGGCTGATTCTGCTAAAGAGCCGCTGCACGAGGCCCAGCGGTGGCCGACACGAGACCCGGCGTTCCGATATCCTCCGATTCCCTCAGTCAAAAAACGTGTCCCTCTTTCCCAGGGTCACAATCCCACAGCTCCCAATGGGAAGAGATGAAGGGCTAATGTCTCCTCACCGACACATTCATCGCCATGTTATTACTCTTCCAATAAATATCCATTTACGCCCACTCGCTCACCTTGTGCCTTGGCGTGTATTCCCCTGTGCACGACGCAGGGGCTCTTTGTGCCGTTTCTGTCGCACGGCAAATTGAAGAACGCGTTTAATGTCATGCCATCTTGAGCACAAACACAGCAATTGAAAAGCGAGGTGAGTGACAGTTGAGTGACTGGCATGGAAAACAAAGCAGCGGTTGACGAGACACAGCATGTGTCACTTCTGCAGGTACTATTAAGACATTGGGATGGCACAACAAAAGAAATAAACTGCAGGGCTGCAAAAACAAATTCAGCTTTTCATTTCAACGGATATGAGCACGAGGTCATCAGTCAGGCAATCAGGGGGGACTTCACGACACTTATTCAAAAGATATTGTTTACATTAAGGGCTAAATGAATTTCATTCAATTTCATTTATATTTGTGTGCTTTTTTTAAATCACTGTTTTTCACCGAGATGCTGAATGCTGCGGAAATGACTCCACTCAAAATTCATTAGAGCAGGGGAAGATCATGCATATGTTAAGATCTGGGGTAAAAAATAAAACTTCATACATCTCCACAAAACACATCTGGCATGATTACCAATCAGTTGAGGTTTATGGCATGAAGCAGAAAAATAACAAATTATTTCCAAAAGGAAGTGCCATGGTAGGACACTTGATTTAGTACATTTCATTTGAAAGTGTTCATGCAAGTATAGGAAATATTCTCAGGGTAAAATGTGTAACTCTGTTACAGCAAAGTCAAAGAAGGCCTAGTCTGAGTGCAAATGTTCTGAAATTCTATCTATGGGGGACATGAAATAAATGAACTTACATCTAGTGACTGCATACCTATCGCCTTGTAGATGGGTAAGCAATTGATTTGATTGTGAACAAGCTTTAGCAATAGGAATTTAACAATTTGTAACTGTTACCATGACTGATCAAACATGAGTTATTTTTTAAATATCATATTTTGAGGACCACATGTTTGATTATGTTTATGTTTAAGATCGTAAAAGATACCATTTCACCATTTCATTTATGGCCATTTAGTGCTACCATTTAAGTACATGTAGCCACATACAAACTGACATATTACTGCTATAAATGCTGGTTCATTCAATGCTGAGTGGCACCCAAAAATCTAGCCAGAGTACATCTATGTCGCTGCGTGACCTTCCCCAGCAGCATAAATATGATGCATAAATGTTGCACCCCATGTCTCCTTAAACAACAGACAAACAGGCTCTGATCAAGACCTGGGAAACAGCACAAATGGGTGATAAATAGACCAACCACTATGAGGCACTGCTCATCAGCAGCCACTAGAGACTCCTGGGGTGCCTCTCAACATCTCCACTGATCTACTGTATAACCAACACTGGATAGACTATCCCATTGTTGCCGTCCCATCATTCTTCATCTAGATCAGTGAGGACGAGGATCGAGGAAGGACGGGAGGGGGTATAAAAGACCAAATGAGAGGCACCCCAGGACGTTCGGAAGCCAGTCTCCAGTTGAGTGATGATCTCTTCCTGGGTCTCATCGTGACTTTACCAAAAGCTACAAACAACTACATTCAACTCGCTCTGATGATGAGGAGCAGCAGGACGAGCAGACGGCAGCTTTTCACACATCCTGAACTGCTGGTGCATGCTGGGAAACCAAACAGCCAGCAAGTTGAGTGTGAAATCCAGAGCACTTGATACCAATATCCTGATGTAATTACTGTGGAAACAGAAAACCTACAGGCACTAGGCTCAGAGGGACCTTTACTTATACTGATGGTTCAACTACTCAACGGAGCTCAATTCAGTTTGACAACAAGCCTCCTGGTCACATGCAGGAGAACTTCTAAAAGTAGTTTCATCTAGAGTCTTGCTGAGGAGTTCGGATCGATCCAGCTCACCCACTTACTCACCATCAAACAGCTGCTCTTTAGTGCTGCATAGAAGTTAAAGTGCATGCTGCGTGACAATGCAACCCCGTATTCTGTCTAATTCCTAAATGCCTAAAAAAACAAGCTCTTCTGCGGCACCAACTACCAACTAAAAGCAAGTGTGCAAGTTCCTCAAGGATCATTTTTGCACTCACAGAGTTTGTTTTGTGGTCTCACCACATCCCCTCCCCACCCCCCACCATCCTCCCCAACATCTAAAAGCTGGGCGGCAAGCTCAAAGGGCTGTCCGCTGAGCGGCCAGGGTTCTGGTGTCTGGTGTTGTCTGGACCGTTCTGTTCTGTTGGGCTCTGTTCTGTCTGTCTGGAGCTCGCACAGCTCAGTGATCAGGAAGCAACAGCTCCACTGGGGCTCAGCTGCAGCTCCAGCCCCTAAAGCAGACCAGCAAAAGGGAAGCTTCCAAAAAAAAGAAGACCACTAGAAGGGGGGAAAAAAATACACCCAAACAAATATATAAATATAAAAAATAATAAAAATGATAAATAATGAAAAAAAATCTTCAAAACACACTGCAGCAAGGCAAGACTCACAAGGCCTGAGAAAGTCAGACAATACAAACTCTTGACTTGACAGCCCATACACTACAAAGCCCTTCACTGTTTTGCAGTCAGCACCCTCCATCCCCCCCCCCCCCCCCCCCACCCCCCACCCTCTCCTCCCAACGCTTCTGCCTTTCAGTTATTTCAAACAGCATGCTGGCACCACAAGGAAACTGGATAAAGAGACAGAAGCAAAAAAAAAAACTTTGTTATAACCTCTGACAGCCCCTGACCATGCCCCTGAAAACCAGAGACACAAATGGAGTCAGGCACTTCTGTAGTCTGCTTGGCTGGCCAAGACTCGCAGGGTTCTCGCAATTAGTGGAGAGACGCACCACACTAAAAGCCTGGATGAGAGGGACACACTTCACTCTGAAGGCAGAAGGGAGGGGGAAAAAAACGCAGCCCGGGATGAGACGTGCCCAAGCGTTGTAGACGTGGGCGAGGGTATCTGCGGCAATGCCAGCACACTCTCAAGAGTCCGGTTCAAAAGAGGGGCTTTGGCTATCGCCGAGGGTGAGAAGAGATCCAGTGTTGTCTTTGGGTGTAAAAAGAAAAATGAGGAGGGGGGGGATGGTGCATTGTAAATGGGCCCTTTTAGTAGGCACCGGCAAGGTTGCAGCTTTCATGAACTCGCCCGGACGCTCCAGCATGGGTCCGAGATCTAAGCATCTCTATGCTGGTGGAGTCTGTTTCCCTGAACAGATACCTCTGTGAAAGTTTCATTAAACTGGTATTATTTGGCAGAGAGGTGAGGGGGGAAGAGTCTGAACTTGCAGAGAATGGGGGAGGGGGGGATGGAAGTGATGAGGGCTGAACTACACACAAGGTATGAAAAGAGCAACTCACCATCATCTTCTCAAACAGGTCGATGATTTCCTTCTCGGAGAGGTTCATGGAGCGCTCGTCGAGGAAGGGCTGGGGCATGGGCAGCTCCGCCTGGGGGGACAGGGGGTCGGTGGGGTGCTGGATGAGGGGCTTCTCCTTCTTCCCACCCGTCTTGCGGAAGCTGGTGATTCGATCACGCTGTGGACACAGAGGGAGTCGTGTCAGAACAGCCTTACCAGTGTGCTGTTGATGGGTGCTTTTGAATGGGGAAAAAGTGGGAGCAATTTGAGCAAATGCAATTCTAATTGCACAATTCACTGTCCAAATGCCATTAGAGTCGCGAATTAAAGTGATAGAACTTTTGATCAATCCAGCGGGATGACTAACCTTGCACTTACCTGTGTTCTTACCAGTTTTGAATGTTAGTAAGTGGGTTCTTTACAAATGACAACAATTGCATTGACAAGTGAAGTTTCTAAACCTACATCGAGGTGAATCAAGGAACAAGAGAGAATGTTCAGAGCAACAGAACACTGTACAGAAGAGCTACAGAAGTAGATGATGAATGGCTATAGCTTCATTAAGTTCTTTATGTGTGACAGAGAAGGATTAAAGAGGAATGCAGACTGCACTTGTCTCTTTCTACCGGGTAAGGAGAAAAGTGTTAGAGATGGAGAGAGAGAGAGGGAGAGAGAGAGAGAGTGGGAGGAAAATGTAAAACCATGCAAAAGGTTACTGTTAGTAGTTGGGTCAAGGTAGGGGTCTCATGCTTGTATGGATGACATTAAAAACAACCAAAAACAAACCAATGAGTTAATGCCGACACTCTGTTTTGCTATGAAGGGAAACGCTTGTGGAAGGAACATGTGTCCAATGTCAGACCGGAGGCCAAATTTGAAGGATGCTTCGGTATCGAGTAAATGGGTCCTCGAGACAGCAACGGAGTCTTAACTGTTCCCCAACTGCGTACACTTACAGGCAGGCTACACCAGGCACAAAACCAAAGCATTTTGCTTGTGGAGGGTAAAAATATGCTTTAGAAGACTGGTCACATTCTTCAGAAAGTCCGTTTTAATGTTATTTTATTACCCGTTTTTTTCCTGAAATAGTTTGTTTCTTGATCGAGTCTTTTATTGTTGATTTTGTAAGGTGACCTTGAGTGTCGAGAAAGGCGCCCATAGATTAAAATTATAATTATTATTATTATGAATTGTTGTAAAATACGCTCTTCGAACAGATCGCTTCAGTTGTGTGCTTGGTGTAACCTGCCTGTAAGAGGACCGCCTGGCACAGTGTATAACAACAGTGAAGTTTGGTGGGGCAGACATTGGCACAGGTGTCAACAAGTGTTCCTGCTATACTGCTGCATCTCTGTGCATGCAGTCATGGTAAACAGAGATGATGATGAAACAAATAAACAAACAAACAATTAGAAACATGAACACAAAACATGATGCAAAACCAAAAGCAAAAACCGGAATTAACAGGGATACACACACAACGGAGAAACGAACCACCTTACCATGTCGTCAGCCAGTGTTTTAATGTGTATATTCTGTTGAAGGGAAGGGACATTAACAAATAAAGAATGAGGACCCAACTGAAAGCATCACCAAAAGTGTGTATGGCCTCCGGGGGACACATACACACAGAGACACACACATGCAAAAAGTGACAAGATAATTTGCAAATCAAATGAAACCCCACAAAGCACAAACAGACTGACAGACCGGTACAGTATGTGAGCACTGGGACTCCCTACGCTGACCTTGTTTATCTTGAATCCTCCATTCATGTAATAATCTCCTTCTGTTTCATTGCCGACACTGTGTGGCCAGCACAATTTTGTTGACCGCTTACAAATTATTTTTTTTGCTATCACACCCAAACCGAAGCAGTAAGTCGTTTAAATCACGCTGAGCAGCACACCAGTAGATTATCCAAGTTTAACAGCCCTCTATGTGATTGCACAGTTTTAATTTGATTTGCTGTTCAGTTGATTTTGTTGGTTGAGCTCTTGAGCGGCTTCATCAAGTCCTAGTTAATAAATTCTCCTAACAGATTTCCTCGCAAGCCCGAGGAGAGGGTGCAGTACAGCATTTAGTTATGCTCCTTCCACATGACGCGACGAGACACGTCCCGTCGTGGTTTTCCAGAGAACTTTCCACTGACAGACCAGACCTGCTGATCTGCTCCTGCAACAGGCCATCTCTGCTAAGTTCCAGAACACACGTTCAGGAGGTTGCTCTACTGTAAGTGGCCGTGCCTCCAGATACAACATGAAAGTGGCTAAGGCCTTTCCCTCTGTACTCCAGCTCACACTAAACTAAAATGGATCATCTAGTATCGAGTTCCCTACACTACCCACACCCACACACACACACACACATACAGTGCCTATAGAAAGTTATCATACCCTTTTGAAATAGTTACTTTTTTTGTCTTACAGCCTGAAATCAAAACCCATTTAAAAAAAAAATCTTTTCCAGTTTTATTTACAAATGTAGCTGTACAACATCAAAATAATGAAAAAAAAGTCAACAGTTCTGAAAATTAATAAAAAATTAAAAACTAGAATAACAGGGTTGGAAAAGTCATCATACCCCTGACTTAATACTTTGTCAAGCTTCCTTTTGCTTTCATTACAGCCATCAATCTGTTTGGATATGTCTCTATTATAGCTTTGCACACCTAGACAGGGGAATATTTGCCCAATTTTCCCTGCAGAATTGTTAAAATTTAGTCAAATTCTGTAGGGAATGGCGATGGACTGCTCTCTTCAAGTCAATCCACATATTTTCTATAGGATTTAAGTCAGGGCTCTGACTTTGCCACTCAAGGATATTCACCATCCTATCCTTAAGCCACTGCTTTGTTCTTTTGGCAGTATGTTCAGGATTTTTGTCGTGTTGGAAGGCGAATGACCTCCCCATCCTCAGCTGTTTAGGAGAGGGACGCAGGTTTTCCTCAAGAATTTTGGTGTACTTGGCAGCATCCATTTTCCCTTCTATCCTGACCAATTGCCCAGTCCCCGCTGAAGAGAAACATCCCCAAAACATAATGTTGCCCCCACCATGCTTCAAAGTAGGTATGGTGTGTTTTGGGTGTGTTTGGGTGTGTATACTGTGTTTGGTTAGCGCCTGGAGCTCAGTCCAAAAACTTCAATCTTAGTCTCCAAAAAGTTCGATCTTAGTCTCATCTGACCATATAAGCTTTTTCCACATGGTAGCAGAATATTCCAGATGTGTTTTTGCACTGAACTCCAAGCGCAATGTTTGGTGAAAACCAACACAGTACACCACCCAAAACACACCATACCTAGTGTGAAGCATGGTGGGGGCAACATTATGTTGTGGGGATGTTTCTTTTCAGCGGGAAGTGGGCAATTGGTCAGGATAGAAGGGAAAATGGATGCTGCCAAGTACACCCACATTCTTAAGGAATACCCGCGTCCCTCTCCTAGACAGCTGAGGATGGGGAGGTCATTCGCCTTCCAACACGACAATAATCCTAAACATACTGCCAAAAGAACAAAGCAGTGGCTTAAGGATAGGATGGTGAATATCCTTGAGTGGCAAAGTCAGAGCCCTGACTTAAATCCTATAGAAAATATGTGGATTGACTTGAAGAGAGCAGTCCATCGCCATTCCATACAGAATTTGACTAAATTTTAACATTTCTGTACGGAAGATTGGGCAAATATTCCCCTATCTAGGTGTGCAAAGCTATAATAGAGACATATCCAAACAGATTGATGGCTGTAATGAAAGCAAAAGGAAGCTTTACAAAGTATTAAGTCAGGGGTATGATGACTTTTCCAACCCTGTTATTCTAGTTTTTCATTTTTTATTAATTTTCAGAACTGTTTACTTTTTTTTCATTATTTTGATGTTGTACAGCTAAATTTGTTAATAAAACGGGAAAATAATATATTTTTTAAATGGGTTTTGATTTCAGGCTGTAAGACAAAAAAAAGTAACTATTTCAAAAGGGTTATGATGACTTTTTATAGGCACTGTATAACACCACTTTGCCAGAGCCCTGTGGCTTCGTTAAGCATGGTCATTTGCAAGAGGCTCCATGCAGGCACCGGAGACATGGCGCCATATGCTTGGTGGTGGCGCGGCACGCTAACGAGTTGCTGATCTGGCGCAGCGCTGACATAAAGAAGGGCCTCCCGCAGCTCCTCGCGCCGCTCTCTGAAGCTAAAGTGAGGCCATCCCTCTCTCTCTCTCTCTCTCTCTCTTTCTCTTTCCCTCTCTCTCTCTCTCTTTCCTCTCCCTCTCTCTCTCTCTCTCTCTTTTTCCCTCTCTCCCTCTTGCTCTCTCTTTCCTGCCTGCTCTCTTCTCTTCTTCGCCTCTCCATCGCCCCTGGCCATAAGCAACACACGGCCCTCTCGCTGTTCGAGAGGCTGGTAGGCAGAGGCAACAGTTGGAGGGGTAATTTAAAGAGAAGGAGAAGGGTGGTGGTGTGGCGTGGTGTGGTGGGTTCAAATGGGGAGGGGGGGGGGGGTGGGGGGGTAAAGAGAAGAAGTTGGAGGAAAAAGAGAATTCTGTATCCAAAGGGACCAAAAGAACATGGTGCTTCTGCTTGGCTTATGGGGGAGGCATTGAGGATGAGAGTGTGATAGAAATGTACCATATGGCGCTCATACATTCCAAAGATGGAACAAAATCTGGAGGCACACATATCAGTAGTGTGTGTGTGTATGTGTGTGTGTGTGTGAGAGAGAGAGAGAGAGTGAGAGAGAGAGAGAGAGAGAGATAGAGAGAGGAGAGAAGCAGAGAGTGTGTGAGTGAGTTCAACACTACAGGAACCTGACCTTACTCTGCTTAAGTAAGTGAGGGTGTCGCGTCGTGTACAATCAAAGGTGTCGCCTCGTTTTAAAGAGCTGCCCTAAACTTAATGAACAACTTTTAACTTCTGGGTTCTCAGGGAATTTCTGTACTTTAGACAGTTTCTGTGTGGTACAAAAAAATCATTGTCCTACTTCTAGGACGTAATTAAATACATTTAATCAATTTGGAAACAGCGGTAATAAAACAAAGTTAAGCTAATTACACAGTCCGTGGGGCAAGCTATTAGTTAATGGCACATAGGTCATTATCACGTCACTGGGGCAACAATGCAATTTGTAGCATAACAATTAGCCAAATTCACCTTCCGGGTCTCACAACTTTATTAAAACACAGTTTTTTTTTATTATGATGAATTTCCTCTGTGACCAATACATGCCTCCATGGCAAAATTATATTATCCCTGTACCCTTCCCCTTAAATGAGAACAATACTAAAAATCATTAATAAAGTAATACAATTTTAAGTAGAGCTAGGTGACATGGGAGAGCCAGTTAAGAGTACAGCCACTGGGCCAGATTGGCTGGCTGCTGCAGAGTTGATTGCATTGCCAAAAGCAACCACTCCGCCCCCCCCCCCCCCCCCCCCCAAGAATGGATTTGGCTTGGCTGCCTTTGGCATGTGGAGGAATAAGGTCTTTTGAGACTGTGCCACTAGGTGGCCCACAACAGACCACTTTCCCGGCGTATAATGCATGCCATGTAAACACTGAACAGAGTCAGTGCCACATGCAGTGTTGCTCAATCCCTTCAGGAACAAAGGATACGTCTGCTTTACCCAATTACACCATCTGCTCCTGAAGGCTTTTCTACTCACTTAGAGGGGAGGGGCGGGTGTGTGTGGGGGGGGGGGGGGACTGCCATAAAAATGTACGATAAAATATTTCTTTGAAGAGGGGAAAAGAGATGGGAAGCATAACAAAAAAAAACTTGGGAGCAAATCAGGTTTTGCTTTAATTGGTCATAATTACTGACAAACAAAGGATCACTTGCAGCCCGGCTGGGTTGGCAGGGAAGGCAGGGCCACTGTACGCCACTAAACAACTCATGGCAACCTCATGTCACTCTTACCCAGAGTGCTTGGCAGCCGTGCCACCAACTGCTCGACTGCGCTACTTGCACTGTTCATCAACGTTTGCCCAAATTTAATTCCCCCTTTTTTTATATCTGGAGCGCTCTGCATTTGAACAGCATGCTGGGTCACTCATTTTTACAGGGAAACGAGAGCACTCTTTCTTTCTCTCCCTCTCTCACACTCTCTCTCTCTCTCTCTCTCGCTCTCGCTGCAAGAATTACGGCACTCAGAGCTCGCATTCAGCAACATAATGCTTTTGTGATGAGCGAATCAGTCTCACGCCAAGCATAAAATTATGCATAAACTTTTTTAATAAACTGAGATTTACTTGTTGGTGCTGAAGAGAAGCTTTACATGTATTGCACGGGAACTAAGGGAGCTTTAAAACTCAGTCACCCCCTTTGTCTTCCAATGGTTACATATTACAGACTCAGTCCTATGGATCAGCATTTTAGCAAACCAACCAATAATGACAACCATCAATGTGAAGGGCAATGGGCTCACAGTGCACCTCAATCATAATATTATCACACTACTGCCTATTATTGCCTACTTATAATTGCTGCATGAAAGCAAAATAGCTAATACGGAGCAGTGTGATTGCAAAAACAGTTCCCTCTCCACCAGCCCATCGAGCTATTAAGCGCTATGCTACATCAAAGTGGAACGCGTTCTCCTTGCTGCTCTGGAAGAGGCACAAAGCTAGTGGTCTTCACATAGCACTGTTAGGCTGCGCCTGGAGGATAACTTGGGCACCGACGAAACATCGTCCTCCACAGTGGATTAGATCAGGGGTGGAATCCGACCCAAAATGGGCATCTCCTGACAACTGCCTGGAAGTGCACAGTTATTAGGTACATGCCTGAGGTTTTGAATTATTTGCTGCGCCCTCCTGGATTCCGACATTTCAAGCAGCGAATCCCTGCAGTTCAATAAGGCCGCTTTGGCCAGGACAGGCCTGTTTTTAATGTAGCAGTCCCAGAGACATACCAAAGAGCGGGACAGTGAAATATTACAGTCATGAAGAACAGCTGTAATGCTATTTGGCCTGCTTTCCATGCTCTTTTTTTGTTCCGCGTGTTTACTTACACTCGAGTGAACACACATATTTTTGCCCTAAAGGGCATCCGAGCTTGCCCGAGATCAAATAGACACAGAGCAGACGTTTCAAGTCACAGGGGCACCGCGGGACCAAAGCGCCATGCTCAGCCCAGCGTTATGAAACAAGCTCTGCCCAACAGCTCACGGGCCTTATACTGAAAAGAGCCGGTTGTCAGAGACCTGGCTATGTGAAGAAAAAACACTTATTTGTCTCTGTTCAGAGTCGGCCACCACCCCCTCTATCTTTCAGTGTGTGTGTGGGGGGGGGAGAGAGAGAGAGAGAGAGAGAGAGAGAGAGAGAGAGAGAGAGAGAGAGAGAGAGAGAGAGAGATGTTGAGTCTGGAGGTCTTCATCCAGTTCATCCTCCCTTTCTCTCTGTGCATCATGGGATTGTTTTTACCACTGGAGTGAGATCTAAAAATGCTGCAGACGGGAAACATTGGGCAGTCAGTGTCTCACAGTCAGGACCTCTGCATTCCAGACCTTATCTGTGTTTTTCGCTTAAACATGCGCCGCTGATGGAATCTGACTAATGATGTTTGGGCCAAATTATTCTGACTTCTATCTCCAGCTTCATTTCAACACAACAGCCTGCTGCACATCCACTGGGGCCTCTGACTGACACACACACACACACACACACAGACACACACAAACATACTGTACACACAGAGTCACTTAGGCAGACTGGCAAAAGAGCATTGATGTACTTTATCTCTCCCTAAGCCTCCCACTCTCACTTTCTCTCTGACACACACACACACACACACACACACACACACACACACACACACACACACACACACACACACACACACACACACACACACACACACACACACACACACACACACACACACACACACACACACACACACACACACACACACACACACACACACACACACACACACACACACACACACACACACACACACACACACACACACACACACACACACACACACAACTAAGGCCAGTAACTGCATGCTCATCATAGTGAGGTCTAGCCAAGAGAGCAAGAGAGTGCTGATCCTCACCCTCTGCCTCTCTGTCTAATAACTCTTCTCTCTCTCTCGTTCTCTCTCTCTCTCTCTCTCTCTCTCATCTTTCTTTCCAATACCTCTTTCTGTCTCTCTCTCTCTCTCTGTCTCTCTGCAATTATTTGTCTATGCACAGATTCTCCACATCTCAATCTAGCTATTTGTCTTGCTCACCTCTGCTTGGCACAAACACACACACACACACACACACACCACCACCCATGTGACACGTGCCCAGGCATATGTATGATCAGATCCAGGGGCTCTAATCCCGAAGCGACCCAATTACTCCACAGGGATCTGACGGTGGTGCGCCAGGAGGCTGGCTAGGGACGGCTCCACCATGACCACCAGCTTCCCTCTCCCCATCTCTGGCCTCAGCAGAGAGTCAGAACTCTTCCCCAGGCTACAGCTAACATGTTCTGCTGTGCTATCCTGCTGCAAGGGGAGAGCTAGCCTTGGCATTAGCCAAAGGAGGAATTGCCATGCCTAAAAATGGACCTTTCTCCGTGGGCTGGTTGCCCAGGTACAGGGATTAAGTGCAGAGAGCTGGACTAAATGGAGCAGTCGGAGTAGTGATCTCCATTCAGCAAAGCCCTGGACCTCGAATGCAGCTTAATCCAAGTGAGAGCACTGAGGGAGGCATGGAGACGTTCCTTACATCACCATTGAGAGAAGATAAGTTCACGAGTGGCAAAGCCGTCACAGAAAAAAAAAATCAGATTTGTAATAACAAATAACAGTCTTCCGACCCTCTATGAGAGATTTTGTACAGCCGGTTTGAGTAGAAGTTTCAGGGTTGTTTTCCTCTAGGTTTTTTATTCATTGGATAAAAGAAACTGCCTTAAAGGACAGCTGAAGCAACACCTGATGATGTGGTGGTGTCTGTGTGAAGACATTGCTTTTCATTCGTCGCCAATGCAACTGCCTATCATACATTGCATCATGGTGACCCCAGGTCTCCGTTATGACACCATGTGTTTGGTCATCAAACAAAAGGCAAAGAAAAGCTGGATAAAAAGCAGCAGACCTTGACAAGCACCTGAGTCAATATGCTGCCGAGCAGCTTCAGGGGGGGGAAAACAACCACAAAAGGACTTCAACAGTTTTTCAGTCACACGTAGCACCTTTTGACATCGCTGTTGGTGTTTCAGGCCCTTGCCATGTCATTGACTGGCTGGAAAACACTTAATGTTTTCAACAGGCTGCACTCGAGACACACAGAAGAGAGACAGCAGCGCACTGCTGCCAATCTTACGCACATACCTTAAGCCGGCAGGTGCCCAAGCTCTTTGTTGTCATGAAACCACATCTACCCAATGTGGTAGAAAGTACCAGCCAGCCAACAAGCAGTGCTCAGTCAGAGACACACACCACAAGCCCTTGAAACCAGCCCACACCTCATCAGGCTTACCAGAGCAGCACAGCACAGTGCAGTGCAGTGCAGTGCAGTGTAGTGCTGGGTGCAGATACAGGGGAAAGCCTGATTAAAGTTTAATACAAATGGACTGTCAACGCGTACTCTACTCCGACTGATTGGCACGAGTGAGTCAGATGAATCAGAGATTTCATAAATGACTCTAAATTAGTGCCAGAGATAATGGGCACATTAGCAATAAAGCAATCCTATTGTAGCTTGAGGGCATTAAACTGTGAGAAAATGATCTCATTGTGACACCCCCCCCCCCCCCCCCCCCGCACAAACATTTTACATCTAATTACCCTTTTGTGCTTGGAACAAACATCTAAAACCAATTCTAAAGGCCATTTTATTTCATTGTTTGCTCTACTTTACAGTGACTCGGCCTCTCTTGACCTTGCATTTGGTGCTCTTCTAAAAAAATGCTACCATCATCATCCTCTCATGACACAGAGCCAGGCTGAGTCAATTTCAGCTCCAGAGATTCCCCCTCAAGAAGCCACAAGCCACTGTTGGCCAAGCAAGGGAGAAAAAGTGATTCTGAGGACTCAACAAAAATTCTCAAGCACTGCTTCTCACCAAGGTGACAATTTGTTGAGGGTTGCAGAGTTCAGAGATCAGCCGCAGCCACACTTCCCATTTCGGCGAAGAAGTGTGTGAGTGTCGCGCAGCCTAAATCTGCGCTGGTGTTCTGCTGACTAACTGTGCCAGTGGCAGCCCTCAGCTGTGCAGGAAATGGGGTGAAGAGTCTCATTCATGGATGTTCACCTCCCCTCATGCAACCCCCACCCACCAAATACAGTCACACATACACACACACACACACACACACACACACACACACACACACACACACACACACACACACACACACACACACACACACACACACACACACACACACACACACACACACACACACACACACACACACACACACACACACACACACACACACACACACACACACACACACACACACACAGAGAGAGAGAGAGACAGTGCTCTGTTGATTCTCCAAACTTCAAACACACAGTTCTTTGTGTCTAAGAGAAAGATTTCATTTCCCTAAATTTTGTTGAACAAATTATCACCTTGACTAAAAAAAAAAAATGTTGCAGAGTGGGTTTTGCACAGCAGCACAAGGAGAGGAAAAGCGTAAGGAAACTGCATCCTTCTATGTACCCCCGAAAAGAGAATCAATTGCCTTTAAATGGGAAAGAATGTCTGGCATGTCTTCCTCTGGGGCTGTCGCTGTGGCAATGTTGACATTTCCTCTAACCAGAAGAGTGCTGTGGGAAGGAAACACAAGGGAGAGAGAGCACTGGTACACTAGCAGCCTTTGGACTCCTGCTCCACGTGACCCGGTCTGGCCAGAATCCACCCCGCTCCCCCCCGCTCCCCCGCTCCCCCGCAGGTTAACTTGTTTATCTGGCACTTTTCACAGGCTACCGTTCCCTCTGTGCTGGACCGGTGCATTAGTGTGGGCTCTCGAGGTGAGGAGTCAGCATGTAAGTTTGTGTTTACAAATCCTTATCGCCGTGCACGGAGCGAGTGCGAGCGAGGGTGAGGGACATTTCAAGGCCTCTGTCCGAACTCGAGCCCACAGAGACACAAGGGAGGGTGACATGCTGACAAAGAAAGCCTTCATGGAAGGGGCCGTGTTGACGGACGGCCAAAAATATCTGTTTGAAAAGGGGTGATGTCAGACCCGACCGGCCTGTCCCGCCTCCTGGCCGTGACTAAAGAGCGCGCAAACCACTTCCCCTCTCCACTTCCTGTGAGACGAGCGGCACTCACATGAGACCTGTTTCCTGCCGCGCGGCTCGCAAGTCTCCCAGGCTTGTCTGATTCTGAAGGTCCCTGCCATGAGGGGAGTGAATCATTAGCCAAAGTTGGAAAATGACAAGCACTCCACATGCTCACCAGCTGCGAATCAGTCAGGAGCTGAATCCCTGATCATCCCTTCAAGAATGAGTGGACACACAAAGCAAAGGCACCTTCCAAAAGACAACATTTCAACATGATCATGAAGTGTAAAAGATAAGGCACAAGATAGAGTAGAAATGCTTGCAAAGGTGTGTTGTTGCGACGCAGCTCTAAACAGAATCAATTCAATGAGTCAGACCAGAGACGGATGCCAAACTCCCTCAGCTTCACCTCATATGGAAGTAGCCCATTTACAAGGGCTCGACTAGAAGGCAACCTGATAACCTGAGCCCGTATGAGTCAGCCCTGAAGAAGTAATACCTCTTTAAGGGATCCAGATGGAAAGTGTTTCGCTACACTGGCAAACACACAGCCTAGATCATCCTAAAGGACTTACAGACACATCCATGAAAAGCTTTTATTTCAAGTTTGAAGTAATTGACATCATGTCACGATGCGTTCCACTTCAGCTTCCAATCACAAAAAAATGTTTAAGCAGGCTGTGTCTTGAGCTCGTTCACATGCAAATCGTGAGTGACAAGAAACCCCCCATGCGCCAGAACTCAAATTAAAACAGGAGGCACACACAGTGTGGTCCTTATACTTTCGATGAGCTGAAACTCAGCGTGCTGACAAAGAACAGCGCCAATTAGAGTAGTCAGTGATTGCATAATGTCATTACATATGGCTGAACGATCTGGAATAAAATCTGTTCTGTGTCCATCAAATAGACTCCCCTGGCTTGCTAGAACAAGAACCAAGGGGACTCACTGCATTCAGGTTCCAAGAGTGAGCGGTCCACATTACTGTGTGTCTGAGACAGTATGGGGACTTCCCGTCTTCACAAAGCCTTTCTGCAGCCACAATCAATGCTCATCTCTGCCGGAGTGTGTCTGCTGTCTATGAGTAATATCTGCAGTGAAGAAAACCACCCACAAACACACGCACAGGGTTATCTGTTTACGCAACGGCGAAGATACAAGGAAAAGTCTGTTACCTCATCAGAGTTCATCTTTGAGTAACTTTATAACCACTGAAAGTTTGAGCTACAGTAGTGTGTTTCTCTTGCTTATTGGTGCGTTCGAAAAAATCAAATGAATATGCACAATATCACTAAGCTTTAGTTGAAAGAAGCTGTCAAAATATTGACACAATGTTTTCTTTGAGAGCCTAATCTAATTGCAAGATATGTTTTTCAATGACGGTCGGATACTGTTGGCCCACACATGCAGGAATACAGATTCGTGTTCATAATGGACATGCTGTAACTGTCTGGAGCGGCGAGGTCTTTGATTAACCTCAACTCAACAGTCAGGGGAGGCAAAAAATGTGAAAAATCCTCCATGATTAAATGTAATGGGCAAGACACACACTGTCTACCGGGGGAAGTATGTGCTAATTACAAATTGCATTCTGGGCAAGGAGTCAAATTTTGATTCTGTCCGTTTTCAAAAGGAGACATCTCATGTGGGTACATAGATGTGTCAAGACATCTTTTGTGATCATCAAGGACCAGATGAATTAACCTAATATGAACTTATCAAAAGTAAACATTGGACATTCTATTATTATCTGAAGTATGAGACAACTCAAGGTAGACATCTGAAAACAATCTGTAACTCATTTCAACCCATCACATGATTCTAATGTTTACAAACAGCCAGCCAACAACACTTTGCCACAATGGTTGCAATTTGGTTGATCATTTCAGTGTTGTACAAGATCAGCTCAGAGTCAGATATGATTGCTATTTACAGTTTTTGCGCAATTTTGCACCTCATTAACAAATTAATTTTAAATATGTGGACTTATCATTAATTAGGTGGATTGTTAATTGTTGCCATTGTGCTGCAGCTGATCTTAGAAACTTCATAAATATTTCTCTTGCGCTAACACAACAACCATATCTCTGCGCAGTCATTGTTCACATCCTAATTCTAAAATAAAGATCGCAGCCAGGAAATGAATCAATCAGATAACATGCCTGTCTCTCTCTCTGAAAGCAGCATTTGGGGAAGCTTAGCCTACATGGCATTGGCATGCAGTGCCATTGACAATGCAAACAAACTGGATTTCCAGAATTCCACGAGAATGACTTCATCGAGTTTGTCCATCTTGTTAAGGGCCAGTTAACAACTCTTGTGTCCCTAACAAGGCAAATTCGATTCTTTCTATTAAATAGCCAGGACAAGGACACCAGCCACAATAATACAATGACACGGTTTACAAAAATCAGCTCCATCCAAAAACAGCTAAAAGCTTTATCTACCTTGACATCTGATTATATACATTAGCCAGAGTGAACAGGCGTAGAGTGGTGGTCACACATACTGTACACACACACACCACCACCAACACACAGAATATGACCTTATTTGTGCACTCAACAAAGCCCTAGTCCCAGACAAAGTGTTGTGATGTAATCCTGCAGAGTTACTCTGTTAAACAAACATGATGGGAACAGTTGTTCTTTCCCAAATCTCTTTTTTTGTCCCTGTCAGACTGAGCCTCTGGGTGACAGAGGATTACCTCGAGTGATTTACAGCAATCCAGAGGCCACTAATAAGAGCTCTTGGCATACTCTAACGCAGATAACCTTCATCTAATCCTACTCAACACAGACTTCTCCCTACTCCTGACTCCCTGATCCACAAGGACAAATACACTGAGAAGGTAGGCGGGTGCCTGGACAGCAGAACCGATTAGGAGGCTAGAGATAGGCTAGAGAGAGAGAGAGAGAGAGACTTGACTGTTTGTCACGGAAAGCCTGCAAATAAAAACAAATGCATGCATTGCAGAGCCTCAATTATATTCAAATTAAAGACTTGAGCGCTCCACTCCACCCCATAGCATGAAGGATGATGAATGTCCTCCCTTTTGTACGAGCAGTGTTGCAAGAGGAGGATGGGTCCCCAGCCCATTCACAGTTAGGCAACAGGCAACATGTCTGACCAGGAGTGTGTTCTGACACATAGCTGTGAGCTCACAAACGAGGGGTGGAGAGAGAATGAGAGAGAGAGAGAGTGGAGGGAGAGAGAGGGCAAGAGAGACAGAGAGAGGAGGGAGAGAGAGAAAGGGAGAGAGAGAGAGAAAGGGAGAGGAATGACATCAGCACTCTCTCAGCCAGACTACACTAAACAGAGCGTACTGAACTGGCCTGGGTCGGGGTGGGGACTGTTTGTGTGCAAGACAGAGAGAATGAGGGAATGATAGGGGAGAGGGAGAGGGAGAGAGGGAAAACTGTTTTCGTTTGAGGAAAGGGCTCTAACAGCACTAGGCAGAAATTAACGCTTTCACTTCTTCAGTCTCATCAGGGGAAAAGTTTCCTCTTCACTTACTTCCTAAATGTCCTATACACTGCTAAGACTCATGCCTTGTGCTATAAACGTTGCTACTATCATTGAGGTCTCTCAGAGTACACTGAAGCCCCCACAAGGCCAGGGTTTGACTTCAGTGGACAAGTAAATGGTATGGCCTCATTTTTTCCAGCCGAGACTGCTTTTGCCACTCACATTCTCTCGCTGAAAACACACCAAGTCCTTAACCTATCAGGCGCTCCTGAATGCCTGGGGCAACAAGGAGCCTGCATTCCTCAAGCCTAGTGGTGCTCTCTTTCATGGATGAATTGTTGGGAATGCTATCAGTGAAATGGTATGAGAACAATGCTATGTACCTGGATGAACCTGAATCTGCTGATATTCCACCATATCCTGTTGGGGAGGAGGGGGACAGTGGGCTACCACAAGCCTCAAACCCCAACTAACAAAGACACCCAAAACAATGGCTCTCTGTAAGTGAAACAAGTGTGTTGGTTTTGCAGAGATTAACTTCTTCTTTTGGAGTGACAAGTTCTTAAAAAAATGTGTGGAGTTCTAAAACCATCAACACATTTTGGAGGGCTGCCAGTCCTGGAGAAATCCACGTGGTCTTTTCCCCTGACGTAATCACAGCTTCGGGGAGATGCTGACTTTAAATAAGACCTGGTTCTAATCCTGTAGTGGGTCTGCTAATTCACTTAACATATCCGTGTCTGTGTGTGTGTGTGTGTGTGTGTGTGTGTGTGTGTGTGAGTGTCTGAGAGTCTGTGTGTGTGCGTGTGTGCACGTGTGTGTTTATCTGTGTGTGTGTGTGTGTGTGTGTGTGTGTGTGTATGTGGATTGACGGGAAGCATTTGAGCAGATTAATCGCTGGCCGTTTAAAAGGGTCTTCGGACTTTAGAGGAAGCCCTGATGGAGAAGTCACTAGGCAATGATGACTCTAACATTCCTTCCTATGGTGTCAGTTCCAGAGTGAGGATGATGACTGAGAATAGTTTGTGACATATAACACCTCTTGGAGAGAACCCGCTGGCAGGGTCAAGCAACAATATTTACAAAACAAGAGAGAGAGAGAGAAAGAGAGAGAGAGAGAGAGATACAGAGAGAGAGCAATGGAGAGATGGAGAGATGGAGAGAAAGATCTGTAGTGTGTAACCTCCTCCTACTCCAAAAGGATCCTTTGTGTGCACACTTATGACTCTTCTATGATCTACTTTTGGATGAGGACAATGTTCTGATGATGTTTCTAAAACAACCCCATGACCAGCTACTCAACGATCAACACTCTCATGCAGAGAGTCACCCTCAAGTCACATGGATGAATCCTGATAGGCGCAGCAAATTATCTAGATTCTCCACTCTTTATTAGCCTGACATAACACTGTGCAAACTGAAAAAATCTACTGCAAGTGGAGCAATTCTGAAAAATGGACAGGGAATTATGTCATTCACTGAGTGGTATTTGTAGATCTAGAAAATCACTGGTCTGATTACAAAGTGATGCAGTGTACAGGTTTATAACACAAGTGTTATTGGGTAAAAAAAAAAAAAGTTAGTGTAAAATTAAGTGTTTCCACAAGTTGAGTCTTACAGTGTAGGCCTACCTAGGCTAGGTAAGGCCTACATCATACAAACATCCCAGAGACTGTAGGCTGCAAAGCATGCAAAGGGGGATAGGCTACTCACCAGCTTTTTGTTTTTATTCTCATCTTCACCAGATTTCTTTTTAGATGGCTTGTTTGGGTCTTCTCCTCCACTTGCCTGATCCATTTTTTATGGATGTAGGCCTAGGTAAAATCAGTTCAAAACGTTTTCTTTTTTTGTAAAATGTAACTCCTGAAGACAATTCCTAACAGCTGTCAAGTTTCTTCAAAGGCCATCCCATCCCAGGTGCGATGACACAGAAAAAATCATTCCCACGCAAAAAGAATATATTCCCAGTAATGGTAAGTTAGTCCCCAGTCCGTCAGAGCAAATCTATCCGGTGAAACTTCAAAAAAGGTGGGGTGTCAGTTCAGACGAAGCTTCTCTGAAGTTCCGACAGTTTAAAACGGCAACTTTGTAGTTCTGGAGGGAATGAACAAAACAGAACGTCAGCTAGCTAGCTGGAGTAGCCTAACGTTAACGTTAGCTATCATGAAAGAAATCTATATTGTTTTCAATCACCACAATCACTGAGGGAAATATATAGGTTCCCCTAGGAGGGGAGGGGGACTCCCAGAAACCAGCGAAGTCTTTCTTTAATAGTAACCGAAGCAAAATATCAATACAGTTGTAAAATGTGAAGCGTTTCTCGATATCGCTAATTTAATATAATCATGAACCAGTGTCGTTTTAACATTGTTGCAGTTCTCCAGGGAAGAGAATGTTACACATCGAGTATCCTAGTTCAGCTGGTCCTGACAGCAAACTTGTTGTTAGACAATGTAGCTATTTTTCTTAATGTTATAATAAACGCTAGGATGCATTCAGGTCATTCACATATAAACGACTCCTCCAATACCGTGAAAGGTAGCGAATACATTTGAATCCACTAAATACCAATATTAGACTGAAAACAAAACGCTAACCAGCTTTATTTGGAAGAGAAATCAGCGTTGCTAGCCAAGCGGTTACTTTTGACACAGGAAACAGGAATGGTATCGGGGGCGGTATAAAATGTACTGACTACACTGTAATACTAACTACATTGTTTACACAAGTTTGCCCATCAAGATACAAATTACAAAGACATATAATAAGAATAAAATCGGTAACCTGTCAAACAAAACTCACAAAATCCCATCCAAGGCTCACCACTGCAACCAAACATGAGAGCCAGGCCCACTGTAGTCCCGCCTACCTGGATTTCCAATTTGTTTGAGCATTCGTTGGAGTGGATAGAAATTCCACTGATCATTGGCTGAATGGCTTTTCAATCTGAAGGTCGCGTTTAGCGATGTGATGGGGAGGGGATTGCTTTTACGGTAAGGTCAGTCTGACTGGAACGGCGCGTGTGGATAGGATGAGCGGGAGGATGTGAGGAGTATTTCGAGGGGGCTTGGCTGCTATTGTGGAATGATTGAGCCAGATAGTGTGTGTGTGTGTGTGTGTGTGTGTGTGTGTGTGTGTGTGTGTGTGTGTGTGTGTGCGCGCGTGCGCGTGTGTCTGTGGTGGGGGTCGTGGCTATATTGAATACGAGAGAAGATATATAGTCATATAGCCTAATTAAACGTTACCAAGTATTTGGGTTGAGTTTTTCACTAAAAGTACTACTGTGAAATAGGCCAATCATTAAAATAAGTCTTTGTAGCCGAGCTAGTTCTAGTTATTTATTGAAATGGACATGCCATCCCATGAACAAAGAACAATGCCGGTGGTTTGTCCGTGTGCACACATAAACAGCTGGACACACTTAAACAATGTTCTGTGAGTTATTGACAAATAACAAGGCTGTAGCCATATTCCTTTGTAGGAACATGCACAGCACAGTGCAATTCCTGTAGCCTAATAGGCTATACAATAGCCTATTTATGGAAGACTTTGCTTAGACATTGGATGTTCCTCCCATTTGTTTCAGTTGAACTGTGTTCTAAAACTTTGTAGAAACCAGTAGCCTATCAAAAACAGTGACAGTGACTGTAAACTTCAACCTTTTTCCCAAAATATTCAAATTAACAACATCATCTGTCAGTAATTTCTGCAACTTCAAATGTGTTGTCAGTTCAACGTTTATTTTAGCATTAAGGACACACCATCTGGTCATTCTTGGATGATAATCACTTCATGAGCACCATCGTTAGCCCAGTTCATCTATCTCTCAGATACACACTCACTTGTGGCTAAGTGCCACCAACAGTAGTGTTCCCACCCAGTTACTGTTCCAGCTGTTCTACTGGTCTTGTTTACTTTGGGGCTGCCCGTGCAAACTCAAATCTGGGTACCTTAAACGTACATTTTCATTTTCATTTCAGTGGAAACAAAAGTGGTTATTTTCTTTCTAATTTCCTATACGCCTTTTCCCTTTCAGAAATAATCATTCAACACTCCAATTCTGCTGGCATATAAATAATGGTTTATTGGTATGAAGCAGATGTCAAATGTGCCTATAGGGGAACATTGTGTGCATAACAGGGATGATCCTATAGATATTTGTGAATTTGGCATCATGTTGTTACAAATTAACAACATGACAAATTATTAACAACAGTGTTAATAATCTTTCTATTATGACCAGAGTC
This sequence comes from Sardina pilchardus, assembly GCF_963854185.1. NCBI lineage: Eukaryota > Metazoa > Chordata > Actinopteri > Clupeiformes > Clupeidae > Sardina > Sardina pilchardus. The sequence goes on along the minus strand of NC_085014.1, from coordinate 19,958,681 downwards.
ATGTACATTTCCCTAAGAGTCTCTTCCAGTGAAATAACACAGTGAAAGCTCAAGGGTCATTCCACCTCAATTCAACAAATGCCTTCTGCTTGACCATCTCAGATTTCCTTCAAAATTTTACCACCTGAAGAGTAACCATTTAAACTGACTTAGCCAAAATATTAGATTGGTATACCTAATACATCCAGAGAAAAACGTTTTTGAACATGGTACCCCCCTTCTGATTTTTGGCACATTGGCGCCCTCATCTAAATCTGCAGCAACGTTCAGATGTCATTATCTCAAAAAGTGTTCAAGCTAAAGACTTCAAATTTTCTGTGAATAATGATTGCTACCTATAGATTCCACATAGTCATTTGTAGGCCGTATGTATTGATACTGACTGTGTTTCAATCTTGTGAAATCAGAAGAAAAATGGCAGATTTTTTTTCAACCCCCACATTGGGTGCTCCATTACACAATTTGTAAACAAAATGTTTGACAAATGGTTATATCTCTCTACAGAAGTGTTTAAGCTGTCTTTGAAAAAGTAATTAAGAGGTGTCTATATTGCTTTTTTGTTGGAAGTATTGTAACACAAAACTGAAAAATAATCAATTTGGATGATATTGTATCTCCCCATTACAGAGGTATGACACGCTATACCAATGAATTGAACACATCTCCAGAAAGAGTATGGAATGGGCTTTCAGACTGTGAAATTTCAAGATGGTATTATGGCTGCAGTTATTAAAAAAAAAATTTTTAAATATTGGTCTATTACAACAATTAGCGTTGCTTTTTTGTGCTATTATTTAATGATTTCATAATCCTTGTCTTATTCCTAAGTATCAGATGTTTATGTCTCATACTGTTAAACATTTATATTTTCATTTACTTGCTGAGTGATGAACTAATAAAATATTTCCTGTATTTCCGAAATAAATTGCTGCTGTCACTATTTAATGCCACTAGATGTCACTGTTCATGGATATCAGCAATGTGTTGTTATAGTAGACCAATATTTCAAAAATAACATTTCAATAACCATAGCCATAATACCATCTTGAAATTTCACAGTCTGAAAGCCCATTCCATACTCTTTCTGGAGATGTGTTCACTTCATTGGTATAGCTTGTCATACCTCTGTAATGGGGAGATACAATATTATCCAAATTGATTGTTTTTCAGTTTTGTGTTACAATACTTCCAACAAAAAAGCAATATAGACACCTCTTCATTACTTTTTCAAAGACAGCTTAAACACTTCTGTAGAGAGACATAACCATTTGCCAAACATTTTGTTTACAAATTGTGTAATGGGGCACCGAATGTGGGAGTGTGAAAGAAATCTGCAATTTTTCTTCTGATTTCACAAGATTGAAACACAGTCAGTGTCAACACATACGACTTAGGAATGAATATGTGGAATCTATAGGTAGCAATCATTATTCACAGAAAATTTGAAGTCTTAAGCCTGAACACTTTTTCAGATAATGACATCTGAACTTTGCTGCAGATTTAGATGAGGGCGCCAATGTGCCAAAAATCAGAAGGGGGGTACCATGTTCAAAAATGTTTTTCTCTGGATGTATTAGGTATACCAATCTAATATTTTGGCTAAGTTAGTTTAAATGGTTACTCTTTAGATGGTAAAAGTTTGAAGCAAATCTGAGATGGTCAAGCAGAAATTTTCTCTAAAATCCGTTGAATTGAGGTGGAATGACCCTCAAATATTATTATCTTGCGACAAACTATCCAGGTGCCTTAACCAATTCTTAGAATTTTCTGGGCTTATCTTCTATTTCAGCTATATTTAAACCACTTTAGAATGTAGGCTACTGAATGTTTCATGATGGAGAGAAATTCATATTTAAAATAATGACTGATTAACACTGGAAAAAGTACAGTGGATTTTTTTATGATGGTCTACTCGCTTTGTGAATGATCCATGATCATGGCGTCAGACATAATGATAACTTGAACACTAATTTGGATGTGCTTACAAAACACGTTTGTTATCTCTCCAATCAATGTACATATTTTATTAAACAAATTGAGTACAGGTATCCCTTTCCCGTTAGATCTCATCTTGGAAATTACATGCTCATAGGCACGGGAAGTCACACACCAGTCAGAGTGGTGTATTTGTGGCATCGAGGTCAGCTCCTCTGAAGATGCATTTGGAGATGAAGCCATTCTGTGCTCATTGACTTCACTCACTTGCACGGTATGCCATGACAGTTGCATCTACTTGCCAGGTCTATAATTACCCATGCAGAAGTCTTCCTCATGAGTGATGCCCCCAAGGGGAGTCGGAGTCAGTTTTGAACTGTGATCTCATTCCCTCTCACCCATGAGGAGATAGAGCAGGACCGGTACTTCGGATAGATTTCATCTTTAAAGATCACGAGAATATAAACATTGTGTGTTTGATGTTTGTCCAACTTGCTAAAGGTTACATGTGGGAGTTTGCGCTAGTTTGAAGCTATATGTCAAAGATGTACCCTTCTTTAAAAGGGATGAAATGTTTGCTATTGGGAATCAGTTGAACTTCACTGGAAATGAGCAAATGTAAAATCAATCACTCATCAGCAACGTGTACAGTGAACCATGAGTGTGTGGCTTGTCTGTCGTCTGAACGTAAAATCCATTTGCATCTAATTTGAAATTCTCATTTTACACATGAACTGTACTGTATGCCATTTACATTTCAGAGGTTTCATAGCACTTCACACATGCATCATCCACTGATAATGGTTTGTTCACATCATTACGAGCTGTAATGAATTAATTGGATGGGATCATTCACACAGTAGTCAGCTTCATCCTATATAGGCTCACAGTGTTTAATGGGGAGGTCCACTGGGGGTGCTTGGACTCCAAATCACCATCTGAGCTAGTGCATATCACTGTACGTTTCAGCCCTCTAAACCAATGAGAAACCTTCTTGTGAGGTTGCTCAGAAGCATAATATGAAAAGCTCGAGGCAAACGAATATTGAACAGAAAATAATAATCGTAAACTGAAAAATAGCCGATAGTGTTGTGCAGGACAGGGGTTGATGTATGAATGACTATGCATCTACACTATATTGCCAACAGTATTGGGTCACCTGCCTCGACTTGCATCCATCCATAGGGTGTAATATGACGCCGGTCCACTCTGTGCAGCTATAACAGCTTCAACTGTTCTGGGAAGGCTTTCCACAAGTGTTCATGGGAATTTTCAACAATTCTTCCAGAAATGTGAGCCCACACACTGATGGCACACTGATGGCCTCACAAATCTTCCAGAAATGTGAGCCCACACACTGATTTTGGATGAGAAGACTCTCAGTATCCGCACTTATTCATCCCATGGAAAGGTGTTCTGTTGGTTGAGATCAGGACTCTGTGCAGGCCAGTCAAGTTCATCCGCACCAAACTCTATCATCTACAGTATGTCTTTATGGACCTTGCTTCGTGCGCTGGTGCACAGTCATGTTGGAACTGGGCTTGGCCCCTTAGTTCCAGTGAAAGGAATGATTCAGAATTAACCAAGATTTTTTTACCAATTCCATGCTCTCAACTTTGTGGTTTGGGGATGGGCACCTTCTGTTCCAACATGGCTGTGCACCATTGCACAAAGCCAGGTCAAAAAATCCCATAAAGACACTCCTAAACCTTGTGGAAAGTTGTTGTAGCTGCAAAGGATGGACCAATGTCATATTAAACCCTATGGATTAGGAATGGGATGTCACATAAAGGTCATATGTGAGTCAAGTGACCCAATACTTTTGGCAATATAGTGTATGTATACGTATGTTTGTATATTTGTACGGATGGAATGATTGGCTGACTGATTGTTGAGTGATTGATTATCAGATAATTCAGTCATATTACTGTACATAGCCATATTTATTCTGCTTTTATAAAGCAACTGTTATACACCGTACATATTTATATTTTCAATATATTTATATTACTCTAAACAACCTTCTGTAAATCAGCTGTCTACTGTCTACACTGCACTGTATGTCTTGTATACACCACTTGTCTATAATTGTATACAGTATCACCTTGCGGCTAGACAAAAGTGTCTTTTGTTGTCTTTGTACTCTGTACAATGATGATAAAGTTGAATCTAATCTAATCGGTTTGTTAGTTGCTCATTGACTAATCAGTTGTGATTAAACTTGGTTTTGGTTGCTGAATCAAAGACCTTTAGATTGCTCCACTATCTCTCAATATGTCAGAGCAGCTATAACTCTGCAAGCTGCAACTCAGTTGTATAAAAGTTCACTTTTGGGTCCGAGGGATGAAAGCAGAAAGTACAATGCATAATTTATACCCGCAGTAAAAGTCTGCTTCAGGCCCTCTTCACCCTGTGGAGAGTGGATGGGAATGGGAATTTTTGCAGAGGCTTTTTCACTTTTGAACAGTATTGTTGACTTGGATGTTAATATTTTCGGTTATGTCCTAATTATTTAATGTGCCTGTTTTGGAATTAAAGAAGCAATCACTGACTCACATATTTACAAATACAAGTGTACTTGATCTTGGTACATTAATTTGAGTGTACTTTTCAAAAAACAGTACAGACAATGCACAATGCTAAATAGATAGATAGATAGATACTTTATTGATCCCCAAGGGGAAATTCAAGGTCCCAGCAGCTTAAGACACCACACACAACATACAGTACAATGTAAACAATGTAAACAGGAAGATTAAAAAGCAAATCAACAATCAACAATCAACAATGACTAAAGGAGCAGTAGAATACTATAGATAAGGTATGCATGAATGTACTGAGGATTGGTACTGTGATCCAGTCTGAGGTGTGTGTCAAGTTGGTAGTGCAAATAAGTCCAACAGTGCAACAGTGCAAGATAAAATTCTAGTGACCAGTAATAAATATGTACAGTACAAAATGTAAGCATAGTAATAATAATAACAGTACTAATATAAATATATGGACAATTAAAATAAACTTAACATAGTAATAATATAAGAGTTAGACATGAGGGTAGACATGTAAGTCATGCCATGTAAGTGTATAAGAGGGTGGAGGTGCAGATATACTATGCATAGAAGTCCAACTCTCCTTTTCCCTTCAGTGAAGCATTGTACAGTTGTATGGCCCTGGGTACAAATGACTTTCTCAGTCTGTCTGTTGTGCATGTCATGGAGCGTAGTCTCCAGCTGATCAAGCTCTTCTGCTGTATGATAATGCTGTAGAGTGGATGACAGTCATTGTCCAGGATGCTGTGTAGCTTGTTCAGGGTCCTTTTGTCTGATACTGAAGTGATGCACTCCAGATCAGCTCCCACAACAGAGCCAGCCTTCCTTACCAGCCTGTCTAGTCGCCCAGCATCCCTCTTCCTAGTGCTTCCTCCCCAGCATGCCACAGCATAGAAGAGGACGCTGGCAACAACAGACTGGTAAAACATCCAGAGGAGCTTGCTGCAGACATTGAAGGAGCGCAGCCTCCTCAGGAAGTACAGCCTGCTCTGCCCTTTCTTGTATATTGCTTCAGTGTTGACTGACCAGTCCAGTTTATCGTCCAGATGTACGCCCAGGTACTTGTATGTGTTCACCACCTCCACATTGACCTCCTCAAAGGTGACTGGCAGCAGAGCAGGCTTAGACCTCCTGAAATCTACCACCATCTCCTTGGTCTTGGTCGTGTTGAGTTGTAGGTGGTTGAGTCTGCACCATTGCACAAAGTCCTCCACCAGGCTCCTGTATTCCTCCTCCTGCCCATCCCTGATACATCCCACAATTGCAGTATCGTCTGAAAACTTCTGCATGTGACATGACTCCGTGTTGTAGCAGAAGTCGGACGTGTAGAGGGTGAACAGGACTGGAGAGAGCACCGTTCCCTGTGGAGCACCTGTGCTGCTGATTACAGTGTTGGAGAGGCAGTCCTTCAGTCTGACAAACTGTGGCCGCTCTGTCAGGTAGTCTGCAATCCAGGATACTAGATGAGCATCCACACCCATCTGCAGGAGCTTGTCACTCAATCTGGGGGGTTGGATGGTGTTAAAAGCACTAGAGAAGTCAAAGAACATGATTCTCACAGCACTTTTCCCCTTGTCCAGGTGAGAGTGTGTCCTGTGTAGGAGGTAGGAGATTGCATCGTCGACGCCCACTTTCTCCTGGTATGCAAACTGTAACGGATCTAGTGCATGGCGCACCTGTGGCCTAAGTATCCCCAGAACCAGTCTCTCCAGGGTCTTCATCAGGTGTGATGTGAGAGCAACTGGCCTGAAGTCATTCAGCTCACGTGGATGTGGTTTCTTGGGGACGGGGATAAGACATGATGTCTTCCACAGTGTTGGGACTTTCCCGAGACGTAGACTTTGGTTGAAGATATGCTCCAGTGGCTCTCCCAGTTCAGCAGCACAGGCCTTGAGCAGTCTTGGACACAGTCCGTCAGGTCCGGCTGCTTTCCTGGGATGGAGTTTCTTCAGCTGCCCTCTAACTTGATCTGCCGTTATGATGAGGGGGGAGGGGAGGGGAGGGGGTGAGGAGTTACCAAGGCATTGGTCACTCCGGGGGGTAGGGGAGGAGGGGACGTGCTGCACTGGGGGTGAGGGGGGAGGTGTGAGTTGGGCAGTTAAGCCAGCAAGAGCAGTGTCCGTAGTTGATGGTGCTAGTGATGTTGATGGTGATGGTGATGGTGGACGACCATTGTCCACTGTAGCAGTTGATGGTGCTGGTGATGGTGATGATGGACGACCATTGTCCACTGAAGCAGGGCAATCAAACCTGTTGTAGAACTGGTTTAGCTGGTTTGCCCTGTCCAGATCGCCCTCCACAGAGCTGCTGCTTTTCCTAAGTCCAGTGATGGTCTTCATTCCATCCCAGACCTCCTTCATGTTGTTCTCCTGCAGCTTCTGTTCTACCTTCTTCCTGTAATCCTCCTTGGCCTCTTTCAGCCTGACTTTGAGCTCCCCCTGCACTTGCCTCAGCTCTGCCTGGTTCCCCTCTTTGAACGCCATCTTTTTCCTATTTAGAAGGGCCTTGACATTGCTGGTTATCCAAGGCTTGTTGTTTGGAAAGCAGCGCACAGTTCTTGTGGGAACAACAACATCCATACAGAAGTTCAGGTAGTCAGTCATGCAATGTGTGGCCTCCTCCAAATCACCATTCTGTAGTACATTCCAGTCAGTGGACTCAAAACAGTCTCTCAAAGCCTCATCTGCTCCTGGGGTCCACTTCCTGAAAGTGCGTGTGTCACATGGTAGCCTCTGCACTTTAGGTATGTACATTGGTTGCAGGTGAACAAGGTTGTGATCTGATTTTCCGAGGGGGGGAAGGGGGGTGGCGCTGTATGCATCCCTCACGTTTGCATACATGAGGTCTATTGTCCTGTTTTTCCTAGTCGGGCAATCAACAAACTGGTAGAAATTTGTGAGGGTAGAATCCAGTGTTATGTGGTTAAAGTCTCCAGAGATCGCAAAGAAAGCATCTGTGTGCTGAGTTTGGAGTCTTGCGATTGTAGAGTGAATGATGTCACACGCTACGTCCGGTAGGGCTCGTGGTGGGACGTAAACACAGACAACAATGGCATGCGTGAATTCCCTCGGCAAGTAATACGGTCGAAGGCTCACTGCTATTAACTCCACATCCTTACAACATGCAGTTTCTTTAACTGTAACATGACCGGGGTTGCACCATCTGTCGTTACTGTAAATCACCAGTCCACCGCCCTTCTTCTTGTCAGAAAGTTTATTGTCTCTGTCCAAACGGGCCACGCTAAAGCCAGGTAGCTCAACGTTAGCAGTAGGGATGGAGCTAGTCAACCACGTCTCCGTGAGACATATTAAACTACATTCCCTGTATAGTTTCTGATTTCTTACCAGGGAAGCCAGTTCGTCAGTTTTGTTGGCCAGTGAGTTCACGTTTCCCATCACCATTGACGGAACTGCGGGCTTAAATCTCCACTTCTTCTCCCGTATCTCCCGTCGCCTCGTCTTCACTTTGAGTCCAGCTCTGCAGCCCCGAAAGCACCATAGTTCCTCCGGGATGTTAGCGTTAGACTCACCGGCATGTATGCGTAGTGCAAGCAGCTGTTTCCTTGTGTAAGCAAATTTGCTGCCGCCGAAACGGTGTTGTTGATCCATATCCATAGGATAGAAATAAAAATACTCCTTAAGTGTGTAATCCGAAGTAAGAAAGTATGTTTAAGTAAACAAAAAAACACGTAGAAACACGTAAAAACACAAAACGCTACGGAGCTACTAGGTTGCTGCCACTCTCGTCGGCGCCGGAAGTCTAATTTTATGGTCAAATTTTATTTTGACCATAATATGGCTACATACAAGAAAATTGGATTATAGAGAGTTAGAGTAAAATAACACAATGGAACTGTAATGGATAGCATACTGTAGTTAGAGGGTAAAGGTAAAGTCACCATACATTTTCATGTCAATAAAGACACAATTACTATTTTGATAGTTTATCTCACACCCACATGAATAAATTCTGAAAAACTTCTGATGCAACTGCAACCCTGTCCTCTGAAGTGAACAGTGTCAGATAAAAAAGCTCCGTTATTTCTTATAAGTAAAACTTATTTTCAGCAAACCACCAAGAGTCAATATATGTTTCATCTGTTTTCACTAAAACGACAAACAGGCAAAAACAGAAATGATTAACAGAAAGTATTATTGTCCCAGTTTCTTACTAATGATAGAAGATTATGACAATTGACAAAAGACCCTGGGCCTATGTAGCTGCTTTGAAGTTTCAAAGTTGGTCCCGCCCCACATCTCTGTGTCCTCAGAAACATGTGTAATAACCCGGCGAATAAGATCCTACATCGTGTCATTTGCGTCACTAATCCCTCAGCAGGTGCTGCATACTAAATGAAGGCAACCAGAGCGGCCCACGTCTGGTCTATTCCCCGGGATGATTCACCAGCATCAGCCGCTTCGGTGCATCCCTATAAGGTCTTAATCAATTGCCCACAGACACTCTTACCTCTCCCACAACCAGGACCATAGGTTGCCATGGCACCCGAGTACTTGAGCATTCCGTGCAAGGCCACTTTTCCTCAAGCAGCCAGTAAGGGCACAGAGGCGGCAGACATGGCTGATGGCAGCAGCGCACATTGTGTCCGGCTCCAGGCTGAAATGGCTCGGCATGAGTGATGAATATACATTTGACGGGGCATGGGTCAAAAATCCAGACAAGCCTGGGTTGTCTGAAGAAAAAAAGCAAAGAGTGAGTCGCAATTTACAAAAACAGGTGAAGAGGTTAGGCTTATGTTGACATAATTACTCTGGGACAATCACAGGTATTAGGACCTTTAACCTTTTTGCTCTAGTATGTCTAATATATGTGCCATCAATATTGTGTCTAGGATATATAAAAGATAATAATAAAAAAAAGCTTTATGCAGAAAAGAGGAACCCACAGAAGAACAAAATATATTCTCAATTAGAGAGACATCAATCAAATCACACCTTAGTAAACAAATACAGCAAAGCCTTGAAAATACAAACATCAGCCTTTACCTGGGTCTGGAACCATTGTGAAAAGTGTTTTTTCCTGCCTTCAAGAGGAAGTGAGAGCATGCATGCCTGAGTGTGTGCAATCACAATTACCAGTTTCGTTCAGTAAACACTCTCCCATCCCAAAGTGTTCCCATCCGCAGAATGCCTATTGTTCAGAGGTGGGTCACAGTAAAGAGGGCGAGGACGTGCGATGTTAGAAAAGGCTTCTCAGTAGCCCTCTTTACACCGCTGTCTTGAGGCCATGTGCACTGACGCTGAAGGGCAGATGTGTGAAAGAAATCTCATGAGAATCCTGAGATCCGTGTGCCTTTCAAACTCGGTGAGAGATCTCACCTCACTTTCTTGAAGGCCAGGGTATTCTATCCTTTCTCAGAACCATCTATCACTGAAAGGGCTGCATATTTGTGACGCTCAGGGTTCTGCCCTTGATGACATTCACATATCTTCCCATTCCCCATCTTCAAATGTTTATCATCAGTAAAAACCCAAATATAAACATTCTTAATCCTACTTTCTTGGCGAATACACAGAACAGAGTGAATCCTGGATAAATGTCAGAAATAAATATGTATAAGTATGAGTCATGGTACAAGCTTACACTGGCACAAACTGATTTAACCACCTTTGGAAAGGAGGTCAGCTTTCACTTGCCTGTAAGAGAAGGAAAATTCCACTTTACACAGGAGCCGAGGTTATGCTTGCTCACACTGCAGGAGCAAAAAATCTAATCCAAAAGGGATGACTCTAGTTCCATTTTTTCTCTCCTAAAACAGAGGGAAAAAATGCACCACCGCGTCTCTTAATTAGAAATCGGTTAATGCTTGACATGATTGCAATCGACAAGTTATAATTAAAATGCAAATTCAGGCAGGATGTAATTGTTTCAAAGAAAGCTTATGTCCCACCGGTGAAGGGATTTAATTAATGGACACTCTCCAGAAATGCTTGGCCCACGCCGTCTGCTCGAACCAGGCGCACTCTCTCTCCATGGCCCAAGTAGGGGAGACAGCCTGTGTGCACACACTGATATGTGTTATTATTAAAAGTGTGTTGAGTCTGAAGCACGGTTCAACAAGTGGCTTTGAAGTTATAATTAGCTCTCTTTGCTAGTTAATGTAGCTGGGAACAATATTCCGGGCTGATTAAAGACTACAAAGATGGCTGCATGTTTTCTAAGAATGTTTCCTACTGTTGGGCAGCAGTGGCTCAGGAGGAGTCGTCCAACTGCGAGGTTGCTGGTTTGAGCCCAACTCCTCCTGACCCTGTCAAACTGTCCTTGAATAAAATACTTAACCCCTGTGCTCCCGATGAGCAGGCTGGCACTTTGCATGGCAGCGTCCGCCATCGGTGAGTGTGTGTATGTGAATGTGAGGCATGGCAATGTAAAGCATTTTGGGGGTTCGTATAGGAGTAAGCGCTATATAACTGCAGTCCATTTACCATTTACCGTATTGTTTCTGGTATTTCCTGTGAGAGGTCCCGCTAGTTTTCATCCACACAATCTTCAATCTTATCTGCTGTATATAACTATATTTAGTGTGTGCGTGTGTGTGTGTGTGTGTGTGTGTGAGAGAGAGAGAGAGAGTGAGAGAGTGGTGGTGGAGGTGGGTATCCCCATTCAAACCCACTTGGCTCATCTCCACATTTAATGATAAAAGAAATTCAGAGTCCAGGGCGATCGCATCCTCACAGCCACTCAGGGCCTTTGATGAAAGCCGTCTGCTTGACAGATACAGCCCTCTCATCCCCACCCAGCCGACTCCAAACTGTCGGCATCAGCAAGTAATTGTACACTTCAATTTTGTAGCGTTTTGCCGCAACAGAGCAGACAAGAAGAACAACGAGGATCAGAGGACATATGCAAGTGAGCAGCACTTCTGTGAGAGCTGCTTTGCATGTCTGTACAAGTGTGGCATCATTTGATGGACTCCCTTGACCTGACTCATGTCAAGTAGCGAACCAAGACAAAGGTCCTCACTTGATCCGTCGCTGAATTCATCAGGCTTGTGTCTGATTGTGATTACAGCACAAGTCACACAACTGCTCACGGATATTAGGGAAGATCAGCCTCTGATCAAACAAACTCCTGGAAAAAAAAGCGAAAGCAACCGTTTTCAGCCTTGGCTCCAACCGTGTGACACATGTCTGAGAAACGGAAACAAATTTCACATGAAAACAGACCCCCCATCCAGTGAACAGACAGCCCACCCTACATGCACTTCATCATCGCTCTGATCTTACAGCCTGTTAAAAAAAACTCGCTTCTGCTCGGGTTTTCAAGATGGGCCTCCATCGCAACAACAACTACATCACACAAACAACTACAAAGAGACCAAAGTGGAGACGAAAAAGACATGAGCCGATATCAGGGGCTTCGGCAGCAGGAGTCTGATGAGTTTGGAGGCCTCCCAGACGCTGCTTGACTTGCCCCGATCTGATCTGCGCTCATACATTTCCGTAGGCAGGATGTGTGCATGCTGGAAAGGGAATCCATCTCGATGTTCATAAACATTTCATACTTGTGTGTCCTCAACATCTGAGTCGTGAGCGCACAGCGCACAGGATTTACAGAAGCTCTTCGACTTCACAGATGCTGTGTAAAGTGTGTTTACTTAATTGTAGGAACATCTGGAGGCCTGAAACCCTGCAGTGCCGTGGCTGATGTGAAGTGCCCTGCAGTGTATCAACAGAAAGCAGAGATATATTAAATAGGTTAATGCATATGAAGCTTTCGTGTCCAAAACTCTATATCCATCATTTTAATGCATTTTCATTAATATTTTTTTTTTAAATGTTGTTTTCCAAGTAATGTCAGTGGACCTGTAATTGGGCTATTGGTATTTGAATGATCTTTACTCAATCAAAACAACATGACTTGATATTACTCGAAAAACACAATTAAATAACATGACTTATTAATGTTCTCAAAAATGGATTAATAGTGTTTTGAAAAAGAGCTCTTCATACTGAGTATACCCTAGAGTGGATATCATTGCTTGGCTAAATAGAGTCCACTCCACATTTTGATGTAATCCTCCTACAGTTGTTGAGTGACATTCGAATGATTTGAATGTCATATTCAAAATTAAGAGACCACTGCAAATTTGAATATGACCGCCAACACATTTGAATGTCAATCCGTAACCGTAGGATGACATCTGAAATGGGCAGTGGTCTCTTAATTTTTTTCCTGAGCTGTTATAATCCTTGCTTGCATGACTTTTACAGGCCCATGATGCCATGTTGTGAATGTGTTGTTTCTTGTGCTGGTCTGCGTAGTCTCACAGGAATGGACCTTGTTGTACATAAAGGGTGGAGCAGAAGTCCTAAATCTGTCACAGCATAAGGATGAGAGCAGGAAAGCCATGGACAGGAAGCAGGAGGGCCCTTCAGAGAGGCATCAGCGGTCAACAAGCAGTGGAAAAACAGAAAATATGTGTGTGAACTTTGACCCTATGCACGCGCGAACACACTCACACACTCTCTCTCTCTCACACTCACACACACACACACACACACACACACACACACACACCAAGCACAAGCGAAAACACAAGCACAACCATTTTATAAGCTTACTCTTGTGAACTCTGTGCAGACCGGGAATTCTGTGCAGAGCAAATTGAGATTGAATTCTTTCAATAAAATTGAACCTGGCACACTGTTATGTGTGCTACTCCAGTGATTACATACATGGCAGTCTTTTTTATTTTTAGTCTTATTTGATCATAGCGCATGTATCCCTTTCAGCTAAAATCTTGCCAAGATTATTCAATATGAATCGAAGGAAATGCAGATGTATATTTGAATGATACAGGTAGTAACACAACATGGCTGGCCTTCAGATAGCCATCTCTTTCACCTCTTTTTGTATGCCTATCCACACATGCTAGAGGCACAGGAAGGTCAGTTTGCTTGGTGTAAACTGGCCATTTTCCACATTCTCTCACATCCTGAGGAAACAATGCTCTTGCGAACCAACTCAACCTCACTACTGAGCTTTAAATATGTCACATATGTCAACAGAAATCTCAACCCTGGATAAAAAGTCTGATATTATATGTATTTCCCTTGTTGATATCTAATCTGGTGTCCACGTATACACTCTTAAAATGAATGTGTTGAAAACAAACGGACAGCACAGCTTGTGTCGTTTCCAACACATTGCTTTTGTTATTTGTTACACAGTATGTGTTGAAAAAAATAGGGACAACACAGTTTGTGTTTTTCCAACATACAGTATTTGTTTTAAGAGTGTATCAATGCAGTTTCCTCAGGTAAACAATGTAGGTGATAACAGAAAATCACAAGCCCTGAATGAAAGGGCTGAATTTGAATATTAAACAAAGTGAATATAATGAGTAAAAGTGTACAAGCGTACTCATACATTTTGTTAATGTTATTTCTGTCTGATACCAGGGTGTAGTTTTTTTCATTGAGCAACAACTGTTATTCAAAGTGACACACTGATGTCATACAGGCATACATTCCATCAGCAGCATACTGTACATCTTCCCTGTAACTCCAACATTAAGACTTTAGCGTTGTTAGCTCTTTGTCTAATTAGTGGAGCTGGAGAAACACTGTTGGCTGACATCCATAATACCCCTGTGCCCAATTTGACTTGTACCCAAATGTAAGGTTGTCCCTGGTGAGCATGAACCCTTGGCAAGTGCTGATGCTAACAATGGATTCTCATAACAAGCTTGAGGGTGTGAGATTTTTTTTTCTCTCCTTCACTCTTAACAAGTTTTCTGGGATTATTAAACATTGTATTGTGAAAAGGAAAACACTCTATAGGAGCAGGTGTCAATGAATGCCTTCTGGGCTGTCTGTTGGAAAGGTGTTTTTAGGTAGTGAGTTCTAATCATTGCCAATTACTGCACAGACTCTCACTGCATTGTGTGTAAACTACATACACAGAGAAGAGCGTAATTTTAGCTTTGTGCATTTCAAAAACACACGTTGCAGTCACACTTTAGATATTGCAAATCCTTTCAGAGATAATTTTTGCTCCGTGAATTTATATGTGAAAAGATTACGTTGCGTTGTAAATGCTACTATCTTTTTCATCTTTTGAGAGAGGGTGCTGCTTTGCAGTTACACACACACTGTCGAAAAGTCAGGAAAAACTCAAGAGCAGGCGTATACTTCCACCTTGAGACCGAAACGGATGCTGCAGCCACACAATGCCCCACCACCCATCCACACCAGTGGCCGGGTGGCACACACACACACACACACACACATGCACACACACACACACATGCACCTCTCATTGGAATTCCACACTTGGAGCACTGGTCATCTATCATGGCATAGTTGGTGCACTGGTGTGTTTTATTCCAACGGCGGAGCAGGTGAAGTGAACTTCACAGACAATACTGTGGGGGAACATCAGCCATGGAACAGGGATAATTGGGTCGCATTAGCCCCAGCAGCCTGAGCCCATCCACTTAGTCATGCACTACTGTAATGTGGCCATCAGCAGAGAGTCTCGCGGCCCAGGAATAACACCCCAGACGGGTTCATGAGCCATGGCCGACCAAATGACGACCATTCCGGGCACCAAACGACCGCGCTGTAACCCTCCACAAGGTCAAGAGCGTCTCTGTGTGTAGTGTATGGACAGGGCAAAACTTTTTTCTTTAATTTTTTTTTCCTTTAGATAGAGCAAAGACCCGAACGTTTATGGTATTAAATAGTTCACACAAACCTACAGCCAGACATGGCATTTGAAGAGCGCCTTCTGCCTCCTGAATGTGTTGTGGTGGGAGGCTTGAGGGAGCGTATACACTTATTGATTGCAGCATCCGTCCCCCTTTTTAGGTCTGGCGTCCGCGTTTATCAAACGGCAAACAGGATTGGTCAAGCGGCTCAACCTCAGGGGGCACTTTGTCCCAGTTGTCTGATCCGTCTGCCCTGTATGTCTGCAAAGCAAAAGCCGCATCTGCCAACTCCTCAAAAATGCAGCAGGTGAGACAGATTCATGGCACACAAAGAAAAGATACACTTTCAGATATTTCTGAAAAGTACTTTACTTTGACCATTCTTTCAAAAGAATATCTGCTTTGGTATAACAGTGTGTTTGTTGTGTGTGTGTCACAACTTATTGGTGTGATCAGAGATATCCCTCTATAGCAGCAGGAGCCTGGCTGAAGATGCTGATTCGGTCGATGGATTGCACTTGTGCTGGTTTGGAAGCAGGTGAAAAAGATGTGGTGTGTGTGTGTGTGTGTGTGTGTGTGCAGTGTGCAGAATGCGAGTTCTTTCTACCTGTGGTCAGCAGTTGTGAATGGACAGTCGGCCGGACAGTTGGGCAGTTCTGAGAGTGTTTCTCTCTGTTTGCTGTGTGGAGCGAGACCCTGTGGCGGCCCATTAAGATTAGGCCCTTTCCGTCTCCTCTGCTGTCAGCAGTTTCCTCACTCGCCCTGGCTAATCCCTAACCCTCCAGGGCTGCGGACGTTAATGGCCTCTCCTCTACCACCGCTGGGTGCCCGCAGCCACACTGGCGTATGCCCATCCATCGCTCCTCTCTCTCTCTGTCTCTCTCTCTCTCTCTTCGTTTGCCGACTCCTCTCTCTGTTCCTCGGCCGGTAGTCTCAGCTTGCCTTCCTTAATCTCCTGCCTCGGCGAACAAAAAGCTGCCGCCGCGTTTTCCTTTCCCCTCCCTCCGCTCGTCTCCCGTCTGGCTGTTTATGAGGCTCGGAGGCAGGGAGGGGGTGGGGTGGGGGGGGGGTTCGGTCTCCTCTGTGGAGAATGGCGGTTACAATCACAGCCTTTCTGCAGGTTATTACCCAAGATTCACTGGGCTTTTTCACGGCTCCCTTCTGAAGCGAGCCGGGGAGCAATGACAATGGTCCGCTTTGCCGAGTCAGAGCATTATGAGAGCAGCTGGAGAAATGGCCTTGACACGACAGCCACTTGTGATTGGCGTGCCGAGAAGCCTTAAATGCCAGGACGATAAAGCCAGCAAACGAACTGGCTCTCTGTCACAGAGGGTGGGCCAGCAGTATGGGGAAGTGGACGAGGACATCTTGCGTGGCACATTACACACACAAACATAAGAAGGGAGAGAAAATATATCTCCAGCATGGATTTACAATAGCTAACATAACTAGCTGCCATCAAAGCTTTAAACAAGAGTGAATCACCCCAGACCTAACGTAATGGGGTAAATGGCTTCGCTCGGGTTATGGGGAAGAAACAAAAGACTCGCTTGAGAGCTCATTGCATCACTGTTTTATATAGGCAACTTAAATGTGGGCAAACGAGTTCCTGAATTTTAGTGCAGTTCACAATCACTCAAGCAGCACCAAAACACGAAGCTTCACAGCTTGTTGCCTCATAAGCCCCGACAGGAACAATGCGGCGAGAAAATGAATGCATCCCTGGGCTCGGGGTTATTGTAATGCTCGCTGGCGCTTGAGCCGGGCCCGTGCCTCCTTGAGTGGCAACAGCCGAGGAAGAGGAAGAGGAGGAAGATGAAGAAGTTAAGAAAGAGTGAAGGGTGCTGGAGGAGAGGGCAGAGCCGCGGCCTCACATCTGACAGTCCTTCATCTTAAATTTCCATCACTGCTATTCTCACCTGGCTCGGGGAATTGAGACGGGGTCCAGAGCACAGCCAGTGCGCTACGATGCTTATTAAAATTTCTCAACTCTCAAGTTCGGCGCAGCCCTCTTGCCTGACACGGACCCGCTGTCTCTGTGACGTCTCTGACCCAGCCTGACCTCGCGCGGGTAAGCAGCCGTGAAATAACAATGCGGTTCATCAAAAAAAAAAAAAAAACTGGCGTCGACCATACCACGCTGAAAGCCTCACTCTCTCTTTCTCTCGTTCTCTCTTAGCTACGACCATACCACGCTGAAAGCCTCACTCTCTCTTTCTCTCTCTCTCTCTCTCTCTTCCTCTCGTTCTCTCTCAGCTGCTCCTCACAGGGCAGCATGGATATCAGCAGGTGAGAAGAGGCCATGCGAGCATCTCGCCCATGCCCTCCAGAACCATCGGGTTTGTTTACATCACCCTTCTCTCAGTGTTAAGAGGAACAGTGAGAGAACACCACGCCACACCGCAAGAGTCAGAGACGCGTGAGATGAAGAATATGTTATGTGGTGAATCATTTATTTATGTAAAGGGTTTTGGAGCGGGAGTGGGGCGGGTGTGTGTGTGTGTGTAAACATATTAAACATAGATGCAAAGCAAACCTCCAGAGGAAAACCAAATGAAAGAGTACAAAACATTATCAGATAAAATAAACAAATATAGCAAATAAAAAAAGGGTTCTCATGTAGTGAGTTTGATGCAAATCTGTTTGAAGTGAGCTGTGAGTGGGCCTACTTATAAGGAGTTGTTAGCACCCTCTCCAGGTTTGGCATAAACTCGTCTCTCGGAAATGACTCACAGGACAGTCACATTTTGATGAACATCCTTGAGCGAGATCTTTATCTGCTATTGATTTGTGTTCCTATATCCAATTAGAGCTCATCCGTGAAGGGTGCACAGGGCAGGATTCTCACTCTGACGCGCTGAGAAGTCGTGTGCGGCGAGGACGGAGTGGGAAAGGGGAACTTCCTGGAGAAACAAATCCACTTTAGAGGGTGCGGGAGCTGACAGAATCCATTAGAGAGCACCTGCCGACCCATCAATTCACCTCTGCAGACGACGGCATCCGGCTCCAAGCCTATTTGGTGAAAAGATTAATTTTTATCAAACACAATAACCTGGCAAATAAATGGAAATTAATTCACCGTTTTAATATTTCGCTTGTCATATCGCGGTGCCTGAAATATGTAATTACCTGCCTCGGCCCCACAGTCACTTGCCTGGGAAGGGAGTGCCTGACGGCTGCCTGCATCCGCGGGCTGATTGTGTTTTAGAGAGGGTGACAATGAGAGACTGAAAGCTCCAGGTGATTTCAAACCAATTATTAAAGAGGAGAGGACACACTTCACCTACGTCAGAAGCACACACATACACACA
Organism: Sardina pilchardus; assembly: GCF_963854185.1. Lineage (NCBI taxonomy): Eukaryota > Metazoa > Chordata > Actinopteri > Clupeiformes > Clupeidae > Sardina > Sardina pilchardus. The sequence goes on along the minus strand of NC_085014.1, from coordinate 19,940,214 downwards.
CACACACACACACACACACACACACACACTCCACAGGTTGCCAGACTTGTGGTTGTGTGTCAGGCTCTGTGTGAAACAGACTGCATATAAGGGCGGTATAATTAAGGAACTCTGGTGTCCTGATGATGAGTCTCTCTGAAGGATAATGTTATGCGTGCCTGCACAATATGTCTCTTTGCCATACACTTCATTAAGGTTGTACTCACTGATGGATATAATTTTAATATATTTCGAAATATTCAATATATTCTAAACTGTGTGAATCATCAAAACGTGTGCAGTAAAAAAAGGGAGTAATTCAACTGATTACCTACCGGCGTGTTTCCACCCCTCCGTGTTCCTGCTAATTGCAAAGTGCTTGTTGGTGGCTGCTGTTTCTGGCATCCGTCTATAATGACTGTAATCTGAACAATATCTGAAAAGGAATGAATGAAATAAAAGCCTCCTTTTTCCATACCCTCCATATATAACCCTTCCCCTGCTATCTAATCTGTTTGTTTGAAGCACAATGTTTGCACAATAAAGTAATGAAATGGGTTTTCCACCACATTCAGTAAAAACAAGGCCATAAAGTGAAAACTAGTTCACTTCAGATTTATAGTGTGTTGCATGGAACAACCTTGAGCTCACTGAATTTATCCATCTCCCTGCCGTACCATTTCTCTTCCAGGTTTCTCAATGGGCACTGCAGCCTTGTGTATTCATTTCTAGGGGGTCAACAGAGACTGTGGGCACAGTGAAACTTCAAGATCAATCAAGTTTCTTTCACTTCTGCTCCCACACCAGATAAATATCTCAGAAAACAGTTTGACCTTGGCTGGTCACAGGATTGTACACAGGATTGCAGCATGTATGACCAACTAGCCCTCCTTAACTCTCCAAAGATGTGGCTGTATAAAAAAGGAGCAGTGTGATAACTGCTCTTGTGTGTTTTGAGTTTACGCTCAGGATAAATAATGTACTCCCATAGTTTTATGTTTTTTAGATCATGTCATGAAATGTGTACTTGCACACACAGGTGAACAAAAAGGTGTGAACAAAAGTCCTATTTTTCAGGACATACTGCTGGTGTTGTAGTGGTGTTGCAATGCCACCATGTGGTCAAAGTGTTCATTGCAGACTATAACTGATTTGGAATGTGTGATGTGTTGGTATTATTCCAAAAATGTCTTAAAACATACAGAAATCTATCCTATTATCTTTTTTACCTAAACCACTCTCTCCCTCATCAGAACATGGTGTCTTACAGTATGTATGAAACAAAAGTCAATTTATTAGCAATAAATCACCAATTGCATTTCCTCAAATCAAGCTGAAGTGATTTTCGTTTCATACTGTAAGGCAGTAAATATGATAATAAGTAAGATAATAGTGATGACGTGCAGTGTGTATGTTATTTTTGCTTTATACTAAGGCACCATGTTGTATACCGTAATTTCCCGACAATTAGTCGCGGCTTATACATTGATTTTGCAAAATTTCTTCAGCTATGAGGTTAATACAGGGGGGCAGTTAATATGGTGTTGATATGGTTTTGTTTCTTTTAATCATGTTTATATATCTGAGCAGAAAGGTCCCAGGATAGTCTGGTTTTCACCATACTAAACTCAATCTTTTAAGATTGAGCATTAGTCTGGCGAGGCTGCGCTTTGTTTCTACTGCACTTCGCGTCGCTTAAGTTTCGTTTTTGGCGCGTCACCGGCCAATAGCGTGCCAGGACTAGAGTATGGCCGTTTCTGATTGGAGCCAAAGGTTCTGGCAGTATGCAGAGGAATCAGACGTGCTGGTATCCAGCCTGAGCTGCCGGGCAAAATTCAAATTCCCCGGAAGTTCAAGCAGGGTTCACCCAGCCTAGTCCCAGGATTCTCTAGAGGTTAGAAACATGGTTGCATGATTTGGCATCAGGCAGCAAGGACCAGGCAACTGTGACTGTGGAATTTTAGGGTCTCTACTACTGCCTTTGGATCAGTGCCTCACAATCTGTAGTGGAAGCCGTTAAGTTACTTTCTGGTCTCTGAGAAGATTTCAGCCTTAGACAAAGCACATTTTGAGGATATTCACTTGTATTGCAACGCATATCACTACACCACATGGTAGCAGCTGGAGATTAGTATCAAGGCTAGGCGATTTCAACATCTTTGCCAGTGGACCCTCACAGTGGCAATATGGGCTGTCGATTTTGAGAGGCTGCAGAACGGCTCCCTGCTAGCTCTCATACTCCCAGTTTACAGTATATGGGCAACATGACAACTGTGCCAGTGTACCCATCGGCTGTTAGCAGAATTGAAAGACAATATGAAATGGGCAAAGAAGACAATGCAACAATGAAAGTAGGGCCAGTGGCCTAATTGAACAAACCACAAACGAAGGAAGGTGCCCGCTTGACAGCCCCAGTGAAATCACAAAGGCATATTTGTTATATGTGTTTTTTATTGTATAATAATGACAACAAAACGCATAATCACAAAAAAGGCATCTTTGTTGGGTTGTTTAATCTATGTGCAGCATATAGTGGTGAGATTGTTGAATTGCAACCAACTGAATACCAAGCGTGTGGGAAATAAAATGCATAAAAGCAGCATAACATGTGAAAGGTCTTCTCCAGAACCAGTGTTTTGGTTTGTTCTTTCTCAGCTTCTGTACCAAGATGGGGAACTCCATGGAAGGGAATCCAGGCTCCCTATGTCGAAAGGGCTCATTCTAAGCTAATGAAAACACGATGGTTCACACCAGCAACTACAGGTAGTTATTAGTTTCATGCTAATGAAAATTAAATTTAGAACTCTATATTGGATTTCTGCCTTCACATTGTGGGTGATCAGTTTGGTTGTTGTTGTGCATGCCATACTAGGCTACATGGCTAGTGAGAGATTTAGCTGCTGTGAGAACTCCTCAAACATTAGTAGAGAGAATATAATACCTTTTCCATTTTTAAGCTAAAAAAAAAGGCTTATAAATATATAACTGCTTAGAAGTGTCACGCTTGGTTTTGACATCTGATAAAGGAAGCTAGATCCTGAAATACTGATATGTAGTGGTAAGTGTAAGCACTTCTTTTTTGCCTGTGGAAGTATAGTATAAGTGTTATCATATTTATCTTTACTGTTGAGTTCCCTGTACATCTACAAGGACTCCTTGTGCTTAACATGGTTTCTAACATTTGGTCCTCATTTGCATGTCATATTCTGTGTTATCCGGTGTGATGCTTCCTGGTTCCTGCGATTAGTAGTAAGCCTATTGTTAGTCTTGCTCACCAGTTACTACTGTACTTGCTTCTGTTAGTTCCTGTATTTACTGTAAATCCAGTCTCGAGATTCATCACTCGGTGGATTATCTTGTCAAGTGTCTTTACCAAGACAGATATGTTAGGCCCTTTCCCATGCCCATACAGGAGAATTTTCAGGTTAAGTTTGTTTTTGTAAAGGATCATTTGTAGTTCATATGACTAATACAAGTTTTGATTCATTTTTTTGTCAAGTAGGTCTTCAGGTTTGACTTTGCCTTGCGCTGGCCTGCATAATGGTTCCCTAGGTTTTCGGTGTTTGGATTTTTCTTTAAAGGCATTAAAAACGTTGGGGATTTTGACCTCGGCTTGCCTGACCTGACCTTCATGACTGTGCATAACCTAACCACTGACTGGCCCTCGTTCTCTGGATTCTGACTCAAAGTCAGGTTATACCAGGGACGTAACTAAAGTATTCCACAGTATTTGCAGAGTGTATGCTGCAACAACTTCAGCTTTAATCAATGGAACTGGCTATATACCAGACATGACAATGGCTCATACATTCCGAAAATATAAAGCCGCTTTCTAAAACTGTTTATATGATCCGTGCCTGGAGCTCTTTAATTGCTCACCCAGTGTAGGCCGGGTGTCATTTCCAATGTATCTTTGCTTGGTGTCTTGTACTGTTGAGTCTCTACCTCAGCTCTCAATTCTGGTCTCAATGTCAGCATTTGATTTCAATATTCAGCCCTTTACTCTCACACCTCACCGACTGTGACCCTCACCGGTCTATTGCAGGCTCTTAAAATATCCATATGAGATTATCTTCCAACTATACGTGTCCCGTTCAGAAAACAGCGCATAGGGGATTGCTTTCTGGCAGTTCATAGATCAAAATTAGGATGTCCCCATCAGACTTTCACACAGGTTTCAAGTCCTTACTGTCCCATGAGTTATATTGTCAAATAATAAGTTCAAATGGTTCAGCAATTTGTTTGATAGACTTCTTTCTACTTTCATTGTCAATTCCAAGATAGTGAGTACATTAATCAAAAGCTCAAAGACCCTGTAAATGTTTTATCAGCTCTTTAATACTGTACCTGTCCGTGGCCACTGCATGCCCTCATACAGTATGAGGCTGAATGCATACTACCTCATTGCCAGAGTACACTTCTATAAGTTCTTCACATCATGTCTCTCTGTCACAGACATGTAGGAATTATTGTCAGAAATATTCTGACAATAAGACAGTGTGGCATAGCACCAAATTAAAATTATGCAATGATTCTAAAAAATAGCAACTGGATTCAAATGGAAAGGGAATTCATAAAACAAGACAAGTCATGTAAAAGTACATTTTGAATGCTGACATTTAGCTTCATAGCTCACTAAACTAATTATTTCAATTAACAATGGTATGAGATTAATTATTTAACAAAAAAAGGAAGCCATTGCTAGAGAGCGCTATAGCCACTTTTCACCACAGGGTGGCAGACAAACCATTCACATGGGTTTCTAATAATCGATTCATTTGCACATTATTCCGTGCCCTTCATTTGTAGAGGCTTCATAAAAAAATGATGTAAATAAACAATTGCAATAGACGTTGTTTATTATTTTGCTCAGTTAATGATTGCAATTTATATTATTGACTATTGGGAATGAATTTGATAAGGCATGCACTATAAAAACAAAATATGCTATCAAACTAAAATATGTCCATAAAATGCAACTTCTTCCCTCATTTCCTCTCTCATTCTGCTTTCCTTACAATGAACTTGCTACCCGTCTGTAAACCTTTCATCTATAGTTTCATTATTTACCTGACCACATCAGGTACATCAAATCTCTTGTAGTACACACACCACCAATATGCATTAGATACAGCTGTATCAGGGCACCTATGCAACTCTTGCAATGCAGAAAATTACTAACAGGTAAATCCTTGACATTTAAATGGGACTATTATTCATTCCCTTTATTTTGTGTGAAATATGGACAAGGCAAGCAAACAAATGCAGCCTGTTCCCTGACTGTTTATGATTTAACGTCATCCAACCTTACGGTGGTGCAGTGAATCAATCAATGAATCAATCAGCATTAACCAATACGATGGCTGACAGTTTGGGAATTTGGAAATGTGAGCTTTAGGTCTAAGAAATTTGGAAATATTTGCTCTCTCTCTCTCTCTCTCTCTCTCTCTCTCTCTCTCTCTCTTGTAGACCCCCAAGGGACCAGGGTGGAAGTCTTTTTTGTAGCTTCTTTTTGTGGTTCCTCACAATAGTTTTTTGCCTTTCCTCGCAATAGGTTTTGCATTCCTATGCAATACTTTTGCATTCCCTCGTAAGACCTTTGACTTTGCAAAGGACTATTGTGAGGATATGCAAAAGCACATAACTACTGTATTGCCGAGAGAATGCAAAAGCTAGTGGGAGGAACAGCAAAAAATAAATTCCAACCTCAGTGAGAATGCATTCCCACCATGTCCTTTTGGGGGCTCTGAAATAGAAATAGTCGTGACTTGTGTGTTCTAGTCCATGTGCAGGTGTGAAATCGTTAACCATTGAAGCGGAAGACCCCAGTGTTAGCTAAGCTGACGAACTCACCCCTCCATCCAAACAGCCCAGGCTTGATTTTTACAGTAACACATAACATCTGCACATGTCTATCAGTCAGGTGGGATGAAACTGGACTGGTAGCTATTTGTTGGCCATGCCGTCATCCGTCGAAGGCAACAGTTGAGCTTCAGACAAACAAAATACCATTGACAAGAAAGGTTGGACAAACATGCATGAAGGCTAATAGTCCTGTTGAGTCTATGTTTTACTGTTCCACTATTCATCATACTTATTTTGGGCTCAATGGTTGAACTTTTACAGTTGTCTCAGGTGTCACAGCAACAATACAATAATTGGCCTACTGTATATAGCAAACCTCTAAAGAGCAGACATTTAGAAGAAAGTAAAAAGTTACTTTCCCTAGCAAATAAATAATTACTTTAGACACTGTAATTAGTGAAGTAATTCAGTTACTTTTGAAAGAAGTAACTCGACCTAATTGCTCGTTTCAAGTAACCATGCAGCCGTGAAGTGGTATACTGTGAAATTCTCAAATCCTGGAGCTTTCTGGCTTCCTGAAGACATTATCTGCTTTCCTCCTAGATGCGTAGAGACAGACTGTTGGCTGTCTGGTACGAGGAGACACCACGGTCCATCTGTCTGGCTCCCTGATGCGTCAGCTGCCAAAGGCCTACTGCCTGATGAAACAGCGCTATGAAGGACTCAAGAAATGGATGTGAATATGTCCACCAGCTAATGAGCTTCATAATAACATTCAGACAAAAGCTCTTTTCCCTCTAAACCATGTCTCTGGCAAGATGCGGGGGGACTTGGTTTTCATTGCAAAGGAGCAACAGTTTACAATGAAGTGAGGATGCTGAGCGATTGCTTTAGTTAGGTGCTGTGTATGAAAAGGTACTCCACTCTGCACACACACACACACACACACACACGCACACACACACACACACACACACACACACACACACACACACACACACACACAAACACACATACACACACACACACACACACACACACACACACACACACACACACACACACACACACACACACACATACACACACACACACACACACACACACACAAAAGTGAAAGAAGGAAAGGGAAGAGGGAAAGGAAAGAAAGGGGGGCACTGGAGGAATCTGTCACATTAAAATTAACATTGGCCTACTTTCTCATGGATGAGCTCCCTGGATTCATGACAATAAGAATAAAATATTTTTTTTGTAAAAAAAAAAAAAAAAAAAGTCCAGCCGTGTTACCTCAGTGGCACAGTGTCCTCAGCTTGCTCATCTGTGAGGCGGCGCAGGGCGTTGCGAGAACATTCTGACAATCCCACAGCCCAGAGCGTGGATGTCAGACCACTGTCAAGAAACCAAGAGGCAAAAATAGGATGGAATAAATAAGCAATTCATTCAGGTGGAAAATTGGTGGTGCTGTCTAATGCATACTAGGGCAGGGGAACCCGGGAGGGACTGGCACACTAAACACGTTCTGGAAAAAAAAACGGAAAGGTTTTGAGTGTATTATTCATACTGTCAATATGGCTAACATGAAGGCTACAAAGAACAGCTGACATCATGTGGCATGTTTGAGTGACAGTAGCTGATCATTTGCGCTGAGTTGATTGCTTTTAATCGTTCATGTCCCGGAGGGCCGACAAAACCAAAATACAGTGAGAAGGACTAGGTTAGACGTTTAGTGATGCCCGCATTGAGACCAATCGTTTCAATCATTACCGAAAATCCATGGGAACAGCAAGCTCCCAAGAGGCCCTTTAGCGCTTGCATATTGATGTGCAGCTTGTGCACACAGAAGCGTACATGTGGTTTCAATGTATCACCCGCCATTGCTTCGCCATTAACTGAGCTCAGCCATTACCTCCATTTCTTTTGATCAATGGTAGGACAAGGGCAACAGCTTACCACCCAGGGTTCAGGAGCCCCCCCCCACCCCAACTCAGTTGGCAGATCACTTCCTCATTGGGTGTGTCGGCGGGTTCCCTGAGAAGGAATATAACAATCATGTAACTTTAATAAGCAGCATGTGAATCATGTTTTATTCAATATTTGACTTTCAAGTGATCATGTGAATCTTTCATGATTGTGATTTGACTTAGCCAACCACACATCTCTAGCCTCTCGTCCGTATTGATCAGGATGAGACCCTGAAAACCCCCTTTCAAGTTAGTTTCATTTTTTTTCTGCTTTGGTACACCCAGTAGCTCTCTCACATAACGATTACATTTTATAGCATGTAGCAATAGGTTGGCCTACAGTTCACATGGCTGACACTAGCATAGAACTACAACACTTTGAAGAGCAGATTCCAATATGTGTCAGTTGATCCACATCATATGATGTAGACTATATTTGATATGAGGTTATCGGTTATGTTATGACATTTTTTGGTGAAAGAAATAAGAAAGCTTTTAAAAAATACATGTGTTTCTGATGACTGACAGAGATCACCTTGGGCAACTCAAAAATATTTGGCTTCAGATGGAGTTGCTGAGTTGCATAATGTAGAGTGTGCTATCTTTGTAACAATTCATGTTGTATTTATTTTTGATAAACAAAGTGCCTACCTATCCTACTTGCACCTGTGTTTACCTATACCATTATGTGTGATAACCGTCATGAGGGCTTCATTCTCCAGCTGCCCCATTCTCTTTTCCATTCCAATTAGTCTCCTCACAGCCCCCCAGTTGTTGACCTGTCCTCTCAAAACTCTGCCTGTCTCCCAGGCTTGCCTCGGGCACATCACAGGACCTCGTTCTGAGGGTTCTTTTCAAGGTTACAAATTCTTCATTGATGGCACCATCAAGTGCTTACTCTGAGGGATGTTTTTGAGCCCAGGGCTGCATGAATCACTTTGCACCTCTGTATATAAAAGGCATGGTAATCAGATATCAACCAGCAAGAACTGTCAGGTCCACAGGCACCTCAGGCCTCTAACTGGGCCTCCTCCAGGGGGACGAGGCCTTTTCTAGTTATACCCCAAGTAGATGGAACACCTTGCCTGAGGACCAGAGAGAGCAGGTCCTCCTAGCTGGCACCTTTAAAAGCAGGCTTTCAGAATGAGATGAAAGAGTGTGCACCATTGCAAATACTGACCCTGAAAACCACTCCACTCATAATGCTATTTTTGCCACTGCAATTAGCATTGGCTAGTGTTTGGCTTATTGTAATGAACCATTTTATGTTGTTTTTGATTGTAGCATTACAAGTCTACAAGGGATTGTTAGGAATATTCATGACTCCTAAATGAAACACCCTAAGAAGGCTACAATAGAATACCTTACCATAGACAAATGAACATCATGTTCCAAGTGCTTACATCTATATTACTGTAAAAACACATCCAAATAAAGACAAGCAGGGAGGGCACAGGCAACATCAATTCAGAAGGATTTATAGACAACATCTGAATCAACACTTTAAATGAAGAGTTTAAATTGAAGTCTCAAAATGCCACGGGTCAGTAGCCTAGTGCAGAGGGGATGGCAGGATTTGACTGCTGCACGCTAGTCGTGTGCCCAATATGTCACAGAAGTAGCTGACTTCAACTTGACTGTAAGGGTATAGTATGTAGACTGATGAAATAAGAAAAGTGCAGTAGAAGAAGGTACATTTTTTAAAAAAAATTGCTATAATAATCAAAAGGTAGAGAAGTTGAGTTAAATCACTAGCAGTGCTTGCTACTGTTAGTCAAGAGTTAGCAAGTTGAATAATCCCTATTCAACTGTTCTCGAGTTGCCAAAATGTCTGTATAACACTGCTGTAACCCTATGGTTTTGTTATGTTACTTTATTACAAAGATTACGAAAACAATTAAACCTGTAGGCTTTGCAAGGGCCTGTAACATCACCATAATTTAAGATAGGTAGGTAGCCAAAACATTAGCCCATCATTGGACTTAAAAAACTAGTTGGTAGGCGCAGTTGGTTTTTGCTCTGGCAAAAAAACCAAACAAATCTAGATCTACATTAATAGAGGCATTTCTCTAGTGCACCACCCAGATAGCAATTTCCTTTGGGCCGGATCCGCATGAAAGCCTTTAGATCCGTATGTAGCGGACCTACGGTATCTGACTGTGGGCCAGATGTAGCCCACACCTAATAAGCGGACTCGTGTTGCAGATCCGTACAACACAGAATAAGCGGACCCCTATCACACCCAATAAGCGGACCCGTATCGAAGATCCGTAGAACACAGAATAAGCGGACCCCTACCACACCCAATAAGCAGACCCGTATTGCAGATCCGTACCACACACAATAAGCAGACCCGTACCACACACAATAAGCGGACCCGTACTGAAGATCCGTACAACACAAAATAAGCGGACCTGTACCTCACCTAATAAGCGGTCCCGTATTGCAGATCCGTACCACACAGAATAAGTGGACCCGTAGCACACGCAATAAGCGGACCCGTATTGCTGATCCGTACTACACACAACAAGCAGACCCGTACTACACACACAAGCGGACCCGTATTGCAGATCCGTACCACACACATGAAGCGGACCCGTATTCATGGGTTTCATCAGGTCCCTTTGCACAGGTGTATCAAGCACCATGCAGTCTGCATTGATAATTAAGGTGCTTGATTGTATACACCTGTGGAAAGGGACCTGATGAAACCCATGAATAGGGCTCGGGATCATGACGTGAAAACTTCACGGGCACAGCCATATTGCCAGCCTCACTCCTTAGTTTACTATGGATTACTATGGATTTACTCCCACCTATTAGTGTGTTCCTGTTACTTAGTTTTTGCCTTCTTGGTGCTGTGTAGTTGGGTGTAACCGCACAACCCACGATCGCAAGAGGAAGAGAATCGCTAATACTATATTTCTGCTTCTTGTCTTCTGCGTCTGAATGAATGGATATTACGTTCGGTATGCTACCAACATGGTGGCTATATTCCTAGAATGCGAGGCGTGTGCCCGAGCCCTATTGCAGATCCGTACCACACACAAGAAGCAGACCCGTACCACACACAATAAGCGGACCCGTATTGCAAATCCGTAGGCCTACCACACACAATAAGCAGACCCGTATGACAGATCCATACCACACACAAAAGCGAACCTGTACGGGTTCGCTTATTGTGTGTGGTACGGATCTGCAATACGGTTCCGCCTCTTAAAATAGAATATATACTTTTTTGTGTGTGGTACGGCCTCTTAGAATAGAATATATACTTTTTTGTGTGTGGTGCTTTGTATGTGGTACGGGTTCGCTTACTGTGTGTGGTACGGATCTGCAATACGGTTCCGCCTCTTAGAATAGAATATATACTTTTTTTGTGTGTGGTACGGCCTCTTAGAAGAGAATATATACTTTTTTGTGTGTGGTACTTTGTGTGTGGTACGGGTCCGCTTATTGTGTGGTACGGATCTGCAATGCGGTTCCGCCTCTTATGTGTGGTAGCCTACGGGTCCGCTTCTTTTGTGTGGTAGGCTACGGATCTGCAATACAGGTCCCATATTACATATGACTTTAGGCAGACATTCACAACATCCCCAACTGGTCACCACTATAAAAAAAACTTTGCAGAAGAATTAAGGATAGGCTACTGCTTATCACAATTTTATGTCTTTATAAACCTCATGGTTTAGATATAAAATATAACCTAAACATTCTCTGATAACTTTAATTATATTTTGTGTAGGCCTACTTTGTTGAGGTTTGCCTCCCAGCATGCATTGCAAATATTAGTTTTGAATTTTGAAACAATATGGTTGGGACTTAGCTTATAGGCTAACCTACTCCACTGATGTTTTATAACATTACTAGATATGACCATTGACTTAGTAATTTATTAGGGGGGAAATACACCGTGGTCGTGAAAGTATCAGACCTAACCCAGTATAAATATCCAGCTAATTATCAAGCTATCTGATCAGCTGGACGTGATCATCATTCAACAAGCCGCTTAAGCTGGTAAGTCAACATAGTATCATACAAACAATGTACATAATTGCTAATCATTGCTGTCTGCTATGTCTGCTTAAGAATAAGGACAGGTGTTTCACGTTCATTAATAATCACCGCACGCCTTGAAATTCGTGATAGAACTACTTGGGGGAGGGGAAAGCTAAACGGCACAAAAATAAGTTGGGTGAAAGTCGAGGTAATTAGATTTTTCCTCTTTTTACGTCGCGGTGAGAAATACGTTCTTTAAAATGCTCTGAATCATCGCCGGGACGTTATCTTGTTTGTTGGGAGCAATCTTAGCCCTTATTAGCACCAGATCAGTAAAACGGATCCAAAACAATTTTGGACCGATGTGCGTTTGGACGCTGAATCAGGTCCACTATTCAGATCCGTGCCGGATGTCGTGGTAGGTGTGTTTTGCTATCTGGGACGGACCTGGACGAGTGCAAGTTCATATCTGCCGCAGATCCGTCAAAAGGATCCAAAACAATTTTGGACCGATGTGCGTTTGGACGCCGGATCAGGTCCATTATGCAGATCCGTGCCGAATGTTGTGGTAGATGTGGCCCAGTTCCGTCCCAGTGTAGTTTTGCTATCTGGGCAGCGCAGGGATCTCCAATCAGCAAAACATTGTGTTATTCTGTGATCTACCATCTGCCTAAGTGGTTGGTAAAAATACGCACCACCAGGGTGGAGAGGTTCTATTTAGAGCACTTCATATAGTACAATTGCATGGAAAGATGTACCCATTTAGATAGTGAATGCAAAAATGAAAGGTTGTAGTTTGTTTCTCTGCCATGGGGTACATACGGACTGACTGCTTCTTTACACATTTCCCTTAGGAGCCTTGCAGAACGTCCAGGCCTTTGGTTTTCATAGTCATTTGCATAATAACTAGAGGTGAGCGTTGGGCCGACACGGTCTGATGCTCTGTATCACTGAAAGATTTTATGCAGGTACTGGAGGGGGGGAAAGCCCTCCATTTACCAGGACAAGGAAATAAAAATTTAGTGCAAATGATCAAGTGCTTAAGATTGTGTTGATATACAGAATGGGATCATTACTATTACAAGCTTTTTATCCTTCACACTTTCCATTCACCATCTGGCACAGAGGAAAATAGTAAAGACCAGTATTACCGAAACTAGCATCTTCATTTTCTCATTTAATTGGATGCATAAAAATTAACGTATAGATAGATGATTGTATGTCTATTATCACATGATCTTTGTGAAAATGTTGTATGGACTTTTACATAATCAGTCATTACTCTACTGAATACTCATGCTGCCCCATAGAAAACCACTGTTATCCTGACTGCGTAAGCTATATTTTGCCAAGGTAGGAACATTCTCAACAGGAGGTAACGACATCTGGAGTTGCAACCAAAACTAGCCCTCAGCAGCTGGTGTGAAATAAACTAAGTTTTCAAAAGAATGGAGAGCTTCAGTTAATATGAGCGCAAAAAAACATGCAAATGGAACAGTAATCAAAATCTCTCTCTCTCTCTCTCCTCTGTGTGTGTGTGTGTGTGTGTGTGTGTGTGTGTGTGTGTGTGTGTGAGTTGCACACTTTGAACATTTACTTGCCATGCATTACCGACCCGGGCTGTTTTTGAATACCCAGTTTGCATCCCTGATCGAACAAAAGGTCTTGAAATGACTGTTCAATATTAACATGTATTTTAAAAGCTGAATAAACTTGAGAAGGAAGCATAATTGGTGTTTGGGGGGAATGGCACCAAGAGAGTAATAATAATAAAAAAAAACTACAAAAACAGCAATCTTGTGAGTAAAAAATCCACCAATAAGTTATAGCTTCTGTCCTCATAGCCTCTGCCAAGGCAGTTTTATGACACTTTATGACACTAACACCTTGATTTATGGCATTTTCTCTTACTGGAGCTATAAATGCGTTAGTGGTCAGCTGGCTTTAAAACATGACTCCAGTCAGTCACAGTGGACATGGATTGTGTGAAGTGAGTGAGTGAACTACACACATCTACATCTACATCTGTTCAAGCTTTTATACGGACACTGCGCACCCCTAAATAGGCGATACAAGACTCAAGGTAGGTTTTAGAAGATCAGCATCACTGGAAAACACCTTGCCTATAAACCACACACTGTATAATCAGTGTAATCAAAGGAGCTATGCTCCTGTTGAGACCGTGAAAGGGTCCCTGTCAGAAACAGTAACACAATCCTTTGTTGTATATCTTTTCAACAACAGGAAAGTCTAACACGCTTTGGCCTGCAGTAGATGATCAATCGAACATCTTCACACTTCTTTTTTTCACACACTTCCTCTCCTTTTCGCGTTTATCCTCCATGTCCTGGGTTGTTTTGGCTGTAGAATGGGGGATCAATAGTTTCTGGTTCTCTGCCTCGCCAGTTGTCCGTGGTTGTTTGTCCTCCCGAGGCCGATGAAGGGCCCCTATACCCTCTGCTCCGTTTCTTCCTCCCCATTATGGAGGTTGTTTAATGAGAGTGTTTGCCACCAGAGGATAGTCAGGGAGAAAGAGCTGAGCGGATGGTTTTAAGCCAGGGTGACGTTGATGAGTCTCTAATGCATTCCGGGGGGACTGTTGACTTGGCTGTTTTTTTTTTTTTTTTTTCAGTGTGTGTTGCCCAGGGATACATGCCTTTACCTTGAGACTAATACAGCCCCCCCCCCCCCCCCCCATACTGTTCCAGGACTCAAGCCAGCGATTTGTGAAAGGCTAGGTTGAAGCGGTTGCGCAACAACACCTCTAATCCCTCAGAAATGAAAGGAAAAGTGTGCAGAGGAAATCTGTAAAGGGCACTTTAAAGGTGTGTGAAACTCTTGTTTGTTGTGTTAGTGTAGTGTGTGTGTGTGTGTGTGTGTGTGTGTGTGAAATGTTAATAGAGTCAACTGTAATGTAGTAACAGTTAGTCTGCTGTGGCTTTCCGTCATTTGCATTTTAAATGCCTGTTGTTGACTCTGCGACACAAGAGGTGACACAAGTGATAAGGGCAACTGGCGGAGATTGGGCTGTAGGCAGCAAAGTCCAAAATCATTAGCCCAAATAAGCACCAGCCGTGCTTCTTCTGTCTGTGTGTTGGTGTCAAACAGTGGGGGTACATCGCTGATCTCGCTCCTCAGGAAAACTATCCCAAAATCTGTCACGTCTCGCCTGTCAGAGGGAGGCAAGCTTCCCTGGGAGACTTGGACCAACTGTGTGGATCCCACAGTGTATTTATACCACCTTGCATTGTTTCTCCTAATGTACCACGGGGAAATCAGCTATCATTAAACGCGACACATAAAGGAACTGTCTAAAGTGATCCGACTGGACTGTGTGTGAGTGGGTATTTTCGTGAAGCAAGCCAAAGAAAACCAAACAGAGCAACCGCCTTTGTGAAAAGGCTAAAGCTGTTGATGGCTGTCATATTGTTCGGTCCTCCTCCTCTGATCTCTCCGACTTACTTATTCCGAGCCTTAAAGAAATAAAACACTGCACACATGAAACACTGCAAGGAGAAGTGGTTAAAAGTCGGCATCTGTGCTGCAGCAAAAACGTCGACAAACGTAAACAAAGACAACAGAAGTGTGTGTGGACACACTACGAAGAGAGAGGGACTCATAAAACTCCTGGGACAATAGGGCAGCAATCCCACAAATTTATTGTTGCCAAAAATTCTGGAGAGTTTATTTACAGTCTTGCCATCAGGAGAACCATAAATACGCCAAGTGACTCATTTCACATACACAATAGCCGGCACATTACAATCCATAACTGCTGTCAATGGAGTCAATTTAGTGCATATCCATAAATCTCCTCAGGAATGAACATGGTTCCACATCCCATTATACAGTACATACAAAGGTGTGGATCCACCACTGTTGCATACTGTAGGCTTGCACGGCTGAACACGCCGAAGCTCTGTGTGTAGTTGCCAACATTAGACTGATTTCCCTAAAAATGGAAACACATGCTCTAAGCAGGTTTTGACACACGAAACAGGATAGGAAATTGACAAATTGGATACTCGCCGGAGCAGCTAGGACCGGCCAAATGACTGCTAGTGCTGAGGCGACGCCTTGGAGATCTCATTTTCATCCCCCGCTGTAATGAATTGCACGGGTGCCACGTTGTTTATATGAGCTGCAAGAGTGTAAACATTTACTGACAGATTGACTTGCATGGATGAGCCAACGAGGCAGAAAGCAGAGGGACACGTACCACCGAATACAGGGAGGGGGGATGTTACGCAGGGTATCATTTAGAAGTATACTGTTAACAAAAAATGCTGAATGATGACTTCCATTGAAATGGTGAAAGCAGCGAAAACAAGTTGTAACATAACCATATGTCAAAGCGTGTGATGCATCTAACCATATAACCTACTGCACCAACCAGCTGAAGTTGAATATGCAAGCAAGCACCTACCATGAAATACACAGCCCCAGGGTATAGGCACCCGAGCTTCTTTTTGGAAATACCAATGATGATTAACAAACTATTTTAGATTAACAAACAATTTAGAAAAACAAAATAGGTTTTATCTTAAAGAGACCCTATGCAACTTTCTGCAGGAGACGATCGCTCTTTGTTTACATCTGGAAGTCTGAGACGTCCAGATGTAAAGAAGTAAAGAAGTCTGAACTATTTTAGATTAACAAACAATTTAGAAAAACAAAATAGGTTTTATCTTAAAGAGACCCTATGCAACTTTCTGCAGGAGACGATCGCTCTTTGTTTACATCTGGAAGTCTGAGACGAAGAACCACGCTTGCAATTTATATATTTAAATATAGCCTATGTCTAAATATACTCGCTAAAGCTGTCGGGGAAGCTCTGCAGAGAAAATGCAAGCATAAAACGAGCGAAAACGAAAGACGAAACCGAAATCAGAGATGAAATCGCCAATCCTGCATAGTTCCTCTTTAAGAAGAAATGTTCATGACGTTTTGGTACATGCCTCTTTAAACTGAGGCCATCGATTTGACCTACGGTACTGTAAGTGGAGCAGGATGCCTCAGGAGAGTTGAGAGAACACGGAACAACACTTGGACACTCGACCGTCCATTACAACAGCGAGCCCCCGTTGATCCCGCAGTGCCTAAGCGCCGATGTGCTCCACTGATAATCTCAGGAGTGCAGTGCGACTCGGGTTGCGCTTTCGACAGCCTTTCCTGTCAGCGGGAAGCTGTACTCACATGCGTATGTAATCCGGTCCACATCCACTTATAACCTCTTAGACTTAAAAAGAAAAAAACTAAGTGAGATACAGTATGTTTTCATCAAGTTACCCTGGTATAGTCAAGGAGACATGGAGTAGTGAGTGAGTGCTGTGAGTCTTGCCCATGACTACAGTATACTTTGCTTTAAGCTGGTGTCCGCAATGGACACGTGTTAATGGAAGGAAAGCAACCAAGAATCTGAGCTTGTAAAGTGGTTTCAGAAACACATCTGGATGCTCTGTTCCAGCTTCTCATCACCCTTTGGCTCATGGAGTGTAGAGTCGGTGTATCACACAGGAGTGACTGCAGCAGGGAGAGGGGATGGAGTCTCCCAGTCCGGATCAATCGCACTCCCGTCCTTCCTCTCCACAGGCATGGAACTGTATACTGTTAGATACAGTATGTAGGGAAACATGACCACCTGTTTGCTGTCCTCCTCTTTATTTATATTAAATGCCAGAAAAAAAGAAGAAGAAGATAAAAACACACACTTGTGCTTTTGGGTGAATGAATTTGTGTAGAAGGAATGTAAATGGCTGTGCCTAATGCCAAGCTGTCATGATTCCTCTCCATCCAAGGGCCATCATGCAGCAGCATCTGTTTTATTGATTGAGTGATTTTCAAACAGCATCCTTCCCCTTCCCCTGCATAGATCTTCCTCCATTGCTCTCCCTAGGGGCCATCAAACACTTGCGATAAAATGGAATACTACATGCAGGGCCCAAAGCCAAAAAGCCTTGGTGTTTTTTTTTTTTATATATATAGATTTCCGAATGGCCTCCGCAAGTAAAGATGCACTGTACTCGAAGATAGGCGGTGCGCACGCATACAGTGTGGACAAATTGATATGCTTATCAGCGGCGCCCCTGGATGCTGGGCACAGATGCCGCACAGCTGCCCCCTCTCCACTCTCTCTCTCTCTCTCTCTCTCTCTCTCTCACTCACTCTCTTTCTACACTCTCTTTCCAATCTCTCTCTCTCTCACTCACACTCTCTTTATCTCTCTGTGTGTGTCTCTCTCTCTCACACACACACACACACACACACACACACACACACACACACACACACTGCCTAAGAGCCTGACAAATGTGGGCATGATTGACTGAGAACAACTGGGGTTGGCAGTGCCCAGCGTGGCACCCCTCCCTTCGTCTCCGCCGCGGAGAGAGAGAACAGCAGCTGCTCCAGGCCATTACACCGCCATAAAAACAAGAATAATCAAACTATTTCACTGTGTGCAAAACATGTGGCGTGCAATTCGGGGGCCCCTGCAGACTGCAGATTGGAGAAGAGATCATCACTACTGGTCTGTGGGCTAGCACACCTGGAAGCACATCTTTACTTTTTCTGTTTGTCCACTCGGAACATCAAAACCTGGACGAATCATTAATTAATGTGCCGCTAAACATTCTCATTCTCAAGAACTTTGTTAAGAAAAAAGACAGAAACGTTTTTTTTTTCTTTTAAAAGCAAGACGAGGTATGTGTTTAAATCCAAATGGGAGCCTACAAGCAATACATATGTTATTGAGAAACCCATAATTGAATTGAAGAAATGAGTTTCTAAGACACATTGCATTTGCTAGCTAGAGGGTGTAGCTGTGAGCCCGTCCATGAAAGAAGTCAGACATACTTAATGAAATAACTTCTATTTTTCTGCTCGTTTGTCATGCCACGCGAATAAAATGCTACGTTAAAGAATGACATGTTAGATGGTGTTGTATTTTCCACTTATTGAGAGAGCATCATTTTGTTTTTCAGTCTGTCTGTCTGTCTGCACACCATTTCCTCTGCTATGCTCTGAGACACAAACGATTGCACATTTCTTATCATTTCCCCAGCAATATTACTTATATAGGGACATATACAAATATTGAACAAGTACAGAAGATGGTTGCTACAACTACACTATAAAGCAACTCTGTGCAGAATGGCAAAGTAGACAGGACTAAATTGATTTTCTAAGTCACCATCCCTTACAAGATGTTAAAAGCATTTGTTACGCTCATTTAATCCATTAGCTTCTTTCTATTTCCTGATGGCATCTGTTGATTCATAGACTAGGTTCAGACCACCAAATAACGTTTTCCTCACTATCTATATCACAATTGATCGTTTTATGTTGCATCAATTACAGTTAATTACCGTTAGCAACAGAAATGGCAGAAGGGTATGCATTAAGGGGGGGGGGGGGGGGTGGCACATCCTTCCTGGATGAATCCAGCAAATGATCAGAGGGGATGATTAGGATACAGGAGTGTTGCCGCCGCGGTGTCGTCGCTGGTGCAGATTACTGTATCCGAATGACAATCAGAATGTTTACTGCATCTGCAGCATCGGATCCCAGTGGAGGCCGCAGCCTGTCCACGCTGCATTTTAATTAACTTCTTAGCAATTAATACCACAATGAGAATTGGCTTGGTTAATCGCCTTATGCGCCATGATTTATAAAGCAAATATAGGGCTATGCAGTGATGTGAAACAAACAAACAATGTGCCCCCCCGTCCCCCCCTCCTCCTCTTTTAAAGGCTGTGCTCCACCGGAAAGCACTGCCAGTGGGACGTCACCTGAGGTAAAAAGGATACATTGTTTGAAAAGCTCTGATGATAATTCAGTTGTGCCCCTGGGAGGGGGGTGACAGGGTCTTTTAGAATAGATTATTTTATTTAAAAAAAACAAACTAATAAAGTCATGAAAGGACTTTTTTTTAAAAAACGTACACTAAATGAACTCCATTTCGCATTACACTGGAGTATTTTCTCACTTGTTTTGTCCCTATCTCCTCCTCCTCCTACTGACTCTGAGGCATCAGGACATTTCAGCACCTGTTTTAAGATGCCCTCTACCAATTTACTTTGCTCAACCAAGTGGAAATGAGGAACGATAGCCTTTAATAAGGCTCTGGGCTTGATAGGTCAGTTTTAAACAGTATCTTTACAAGCTGTCTGGCTATTTATAGGTGATGGACATGACGGATTAGTGCGCATCCCTAGAGTCCAGTTGGAAAGCCTGGAAAAGAAATGACTTTGAGGGCTTTTTTGGCAGCGCACAGCCGAACATTCCACACATCCAACAGCCCAGCTGAGGCACGGCGTAATAGCGGTGATGTATTCGGACGCAGCCATCGTTCTTAGAAAGTGTCTCTGTTCAGTAGTTCGTCCGAGGTTCAAAACAGAGGTAAGGGCATTTGGGATAATGCTCTTAAGTGAAAACATATCACGTAGAATATTTTGAGCTCTTTGTTATGGGCCAGATATGTGGGTTGCAGCCATAAAGATGATATAAAAGCTGCCCTCTGAAAACTTCTGTGTCTAGGACAAATGTGCCACTGTCACTGTATAGAGAATTTAGGTCATATATTCAAAGGATGGCTTCTTTTTTGTTTTTTTTGTCTGGAGAGAACTGGAATTATTTCATTTTTTTCCTGCTTGAAAAAGTGCCAAGGCTGTGGGAATTTCTCAATTCATCAGGAGTGTTTGTGGCCGGAAGAGACGATGAATGGAGACATGGAACCCTGAGAGAAGTAAAAGTGCACAGGGTGGGGAAAACACGCACACGCACACACACACACACACACACACACACACACACACACACACACACACACAGTGACAGCTACCTTGGCAGAGGCTTGGGCACTCAGAGCACTATAGGGCCAATGCATGCTGTCTCCTCGTCCCATCTGTAACCCATCTGCTTAGTGAAGTTTAAGGCAATACGCACGACCACTGCCACACCTGCTGCCCTCTCCAATTGAGCCTCACTGTAATTGCGAAAGTGAAGGTGGAGGGGGGCTAAGGCTCCAAATTGCTGTTGCAGGACAGGCATAAATCTTACATTACCATGCTCCCAGTGTGTAGGCCGATCACTCTGCCCTTCTGCATACTGGACACAATTTGTCCTTTTGCTGGGTCGGGCAGATTCGGGGCGCAGTCAGGCAACGCTGTCCAGTCGCACCCAGGGACTCAGGCAATATTTTATATTTATCAGCTTTTCACTGAAGGTGCTTGGCTTGCTATCTGGTCGTGGCCCAGGGCAAAAACAGTATGTTCTCTGAACAGGAGCGATCTCCATGGTGATCTATGTATATCTGTTCTTGCAATGGCCATACTATTTCTGCCTACTCCAGGTCTATAAATATAAATTTATTTATTTATTTATTTCTGTCGCTGGTTAAAGTCTCCCAATGGGTGCAAACGGGATGAAATACAACACCAAGATGTGGAAGAGACACAGGCGGCCATTGAACAACAGAGCCGACGTCTGGCTTGTCTCGTTTCCTTAGTGGTCAAACAGTAACAATCCCCTTATAAAATGTTTTTTATTTTAAAATGAGGGTCATGATCAGTTAACCACTGTACTGTATAGTGAGAAAAGGGGCACAACTAATGTTCTAAAGGATGGATGTGACCACAATTTCCTTCCTATAGCTTGCAATGCCAATGCTAGGATGCCACCAGGATCAAAGAGTCTGTCTTTCAGTTGAGTGTGACTTTTTTCGTAGCAACAATATGATTTTGTTACATTAATCAAATTAATTTGTTTTCATATATCAAAAGGTATGTTACAGAAGTTCTTTGTGGAAATCATATTGTACACTGTGCCTTAGTGCTACTGAGGACGGTTACATAGCCTAAGTCAGTGTATGAAATGCGCCAGAATTATTGGTGTTAAGGAGGTCAAACCGAAGAATTTCCTGGAACAAGTTCAAGATGGCTGTGAGATTCAGTTCAGCATAGTTCAGACACCGTTTCTACCTCCACGGAGGACTGACATCGCCGGCTTGCCTCGGAGAGGCTTCCTTCCCCTCCACCACAGGGGAGCCATTTTATTACTTGGAAGAAGTTCAGCATAGTATCATCTCTTAGATGCTTAAGGATTCCACACCCTCATATGAATCTCTTTAAACTTTACCCCTTGCCCCTGGAATCATTTCAATTAGTGGGGAAAGGGCATCTCTGTAAGGATTTAGCCCAGCACAAATGGCTTTCCCTTCCTTTTAAAATTTAATGGGGGGTGGCATGGAACAGGGTCGAGAAGAGAGGCCCAGGAGAGTTCAGATGGCTATTACCCTCTCCAGCCCAGACTCCTCTCGGCCTACTGGCACATTCTCTGTCTAAAACGTTTAAAAAAAGAGAGAGAAAGAAATGTAATCCCTGCATGTTGGTTCTTGCTCCTTATAGCCTAACAACCGTCTCCTCTTCATCATCCTCATCATCATCATCATCATCATCTAAGAGTGGTTTCTAACAAGGTATCCTAACTGCATCCAAGTGAGCGACTGTCGCGCAGAGCACACTTCTGCTCAACACCTTGCATTGCACTGCACAGCACTTGCTTCACGCCTCGTACAATCAGGACATTGCAATCGAACGCAATGTAATTAAACTGATTTCATTCCTAAAACTCGCTCGCATCACATCACGTTAGGGTACGATGTTAGACTATCTCTTTCTATGATGAATGGAGTGTCCAGGTTCAGAGGTGGGGGGGTAGGGATGGAGCCATGTTTGCCACTTTCTCCACTTCCCTGGTGACTAAAGGCCAGCGGTGGCAGAGAAGGCGAACACACGTAAAGCATGTCATAAACTGTCACTTTAGAACAAAGAAACTCATGGACGCCATCAATTATTCAGCAGCGTGAGTCAGGGGACATGGAACAGCGCCTGGCGTTGTGTGCATCCTTCAGGTACTTCATGTGTGAGGAATTGTGTTTTGAATGTTTCAGTGGAATTGCACCTTGTGCATTACCATAGACTGTGTATGTATATCAATAGTGTATCATCAAAGGCTTATGGAGCAAGGGACGTGAGTAACAAATAACACCTACTTTTCTGACACTTACTGAATAAAAAATGTGCTCATAAAGAAACGGTTTCAAGATTCTGTTAAAAATATAGAATAAAAGTGTATTATTATAAAATATATATAAATATACATATACATTTTGTGCAATGGTTGACAGGTTGTCCTTTTAAAAAAAAATTCAGCCACCCATTTCATGTACATCAACCTGATTAAGCTTCTATATACATTCTACATGTTTTCCCCAATGCATTTTTTACACCTGTACAGTACCTCAGTGTTGCTGACTGACTGTTGGAACCATCTGAAACAGCCCCGTTGCTGTGGGGTGTCATGGTCTGGCCTGTTCTCTCTATTCAGAAATGATAAAGCAGCCCAATTTGGACTAATGTCAACAGTTCAGACACCTGGCCCAGTGTGGAAGAATAACCATGCTCCTCTTGTATGCTGGGGCCATGTCTCTTTGAGTAATGACCCACCTCTAAAATGGGTGATAAATTGGTCAGGTAACACTAGAGTGGGTGCTTAGCCTCCTCTCACACGGTCTCATCCTCTGGGATTTGATGTGGATTACCAGGGGGATTGCGAAAAGTGCACCTGCATGAGTACAGTGCACAGTCTTCTCGGGCACGGCTCATTGGCTTAGGGCTGCAAGTCTCTGGTTTCATTTTCAATGCTAATGGGAGATCTTGTGTGCCAAGACATGCCACGCCCTACACAGACACACACACACGCACACACACACACACATACACACACACACACACCTTTGGGAAGATTTTTGGATTCCTTGTGGAGTGCCAGGTCCACAAACCACTCCCATTGCTGAGGAGTGCAGAAGTAGTTTTTATAAACATTGCCGAAACAGTACAGATTAAGAAAAATGAGTTGGTTTGCCACAGTGAAAGCATGTACAGTGTGAAACGTTGCTTCCCAGTGCCTTAAAGTGTAACTCCGGTGAAAATGGACAACAATGTGTTTTTCTGAATGAAAATACATGAACTAAGCTGACACATACGGACTTACACATAATCAACACATACGGAAGGTTTCGGCGCTGTTTTGAGCAATATTAGTCGTTAAAAATGCGAAAGCGTTTGGCTCTTGGCCCCATGCTAATCCACTTTTTGCTATTTGGGCTGTAGATTTTTGACTATTCCAGCTCTGTAGTGCGTGATCAATTAAAAAAATACTTCTTCCATGGCTTAGTTGATTTCATTAATCCAGAAAAACAATTTTTTGTCCATTTTCTCTGGAGTTACACTTTAAAAGACATGCAAGCAATGGATGCACTGACCCATGGGTTTCCACCTCCTAGCTAACCAAGGGTTGTGAAACCCTCTTCATGCACAAAAGGTTCAACTTCCTTGTTATGTATTGATACTCATAAATCAGACTACACACTCAACACCAGAATAATAATTTTACATTCTTACTTTTAAAAAAAAACAAACAAACATCAGAGGACATTGATTTCCAGTGCTGCTGTTGCCACAGTAGAACTTCCAGCAGGTTCATGCAGCAGCTGAAGATGAAGTAGGGGCATCAACCCAGCTGGTGAGCGTGCGTCGGGAGAACACAAACAAGCTCACTCTCCGCGTCTGCGTTCTTCTCGCCGAGTCCAATCCATTGCTCCCCGCAGCTATTTGCTATCTGTGGAACGGTCTGGGTTCTCAAAAGCTGTGAAATGTAATTTCTCCACTCGCCCAAGCCCCGCAGGTTGCCGCCGAGCACATTTCAATTTACATTGGACTCAACTGCTTCATCAATTATGGAGCGTTTCAGGGTTGCAGTGAGCGAAGAGAGATTGCGTTTTGCTCCGTGCACCTGACGGCATTCACAGGTGTCTCTCTTTCTCACACACAAACATACACACACACACACACACACACACATTTACCTTTTAGCAAAAGCTTCTGTTCATAGGCAGACAGCTCATAGCCACTGTTGAGTTAGAAGTCCTCCGAGGCAAGGCCTTCTGAAGGTTGATACAACAGAACTTCTGTATCGACGGTAATATTTGGCACTTAAAAGGGAAAAACAATCTATAAATTGCCTATGTTTTGCAGGGTTCGTCCATAGCTTCCAAGTGTGAGCAGCCCTTTAATATATCTATGAAGAAAACATCAAATGTGTGGTGAGGAGGACTGTCAAATTGGGTTGGAGGTGGGGTGAATGTGAAACATATACTGCTTTAATGCTGTGCCAACTCCATCGCAAGATCCATATTTCCACTTGATGGACAGATTCACAGTCCAAAACTCAGTCTTTTTCTCTTTCAACTTATGATTAACTCAACCAACTAGACTGTGAAAACTGCAATAAAAGTTTTTCCTCATTAATGGTTTCCCTCATATCAGCCTGAGATGCGTACTGTAGATAGGGGTGTGCTGAGAGTATTGTTTCTTCAGAAAAGTGGCAACTGTGACAAATTGTGTGGAAGGTTCGATTCAGTCTCTGCGCATGTGATGTGTCTCCAAACAGTTGTCAATTAAGTTTCTTAATTCATTCTGACTGTCATATGCACACATTACAATGACTAAACATAACCTGTCTCTTCAGTTCCACTCATGTGATTATCCTAATAACAATCTAAATAATGCGTTGCACATTTATTTATTTTTTTACGTTCAAGTAATAGGCTACTTTTAATAGGCTACTTTTAATTAAGTGTTAAGCCTACAGTAAGTGTACCTTTGTAATACATGCATAACGCATAACAACAACACTTTTGTTATACTGGTGAACCACCTACTATATATGAGATTTAATTTCCATAATGGCACACATATGAGGAATACATTGCAGTTTTGTACTGCATGGCAGATAGTCTTATTATGGCTTATCTGATGACCCAAACATGATCCTGTCCGCATCAGTGATGAACAGGCATTTAGGGAGCTGGTTATGGGGGCGGCTGTACAGTAATGTATTGAAATGCATGGTTACATTTAGCGGGAAACATGGAAACCCATCTTCATTAATGCCTCGTCATTTGACATCTCTACTGATTTACTGCCTGCACCAAACACACATCCGCCTTGCAGTGTCCCCCTTTAATTAGCATGCACAGAATAGGTGCATTAAAGCGGAATGGAGGTTCATCGCTCATTTCCAAGAAATGCATTTCTGCGCCAGGACTCCACCTGATATGCTAATGAACGCCGATGTTAGACGATCTATGAAGGAGTCGATTGTCCTCTGACGGCAAAAACTGGATTCATTTTGCCCATTTGTGAATGTAGTCAATACATTGCTACTTTACTCCCAAATTTCCCATTGAACGGCGACGCAGAAATTTTACGCCTGGCTGGGCACATTTTGCCCCTCATGATGGTGTTTTAGTCATTCCGCGTTTGGTGGCGGAGTTAGACATTTCAAATCGATATCTGAGCCATTCCCTCCTCCAGGGGCCATCACCAAAAAACGCCGGCCTGTGAAATGTTGATCATCCAGCCTGAAAAGGGCACAAAAATGACGTCCACATGGCATCAAACTGGCACACACAATCAAGACTCTGCTATCATTGGCTCACATGCACACAGACACACACAAACACACACACACGCATGCACACACGCACGCACACACATACACACACACACACACACGCACACACATACAGTACACGCCATGGTCCAAACAGTTCAATGGGGCCTACTCAAAGAACAATGGCATGGGTAATTCAGGGTGTCTGATGGACCTTAAACACAGAGCTATCTGTGTAATTAGGCATGAGCCTTAAAAGCATGCTAGGGAGATGAATACACAGTGACGGGGGGGATCAAGTGTGTGTCTATGGCAGGGACGCTTAAGCCACGATTAATTATGTGCGATATTTGTCCACCGGTGGGTTCACTTGTGCACCAGACCCCGATTTGGGATGTGTGGTGGGCTAAGCTGATTAGAGCTGATTCTGTGTTGTTGTGCATGATAGCACGGGTTAATGGAATAATGGCGTACACGCTGAAGCAGCCCGCTAGCATATTTATGCAAATATTTACCTTTTTTGCTTCAGGATTGAGGGAGAATTAGCATCTTATTGGCATCAAAACACTTGTGTGTGAGTGTCCAGGAGATGCAACATTTTGTCAGACGAAAAACAAGACTTATCTGCCTCTACCCTTTAGGCAGAGAAGGGATGGAGAGAGAAAGGAGTAGAACCATGAGGAAAAATCAATGACTGCCCGTGGCTTTTTATATGTAACACTGAAAAAAAACATATTTTAAAGAGGACTTTTTAGGGCACTGACCAGTTCTGTTTAACTGGGCAGCATTGTGTTGGCCTGACCTATTGGAAATAAACCGAAAGTCTATTTTCTTTTCTACGCTGGCCTACTGTATATCTCAAAGCATTCATCACAGAGATAACGTATACATACAGTATAATGTCAGATTGCTTATATTTATCAATATTTACTGTACTTGCTGTCAAATGTGTTAGTTCCATTAAATGTTTGCAAACCATTTTGGCTGAGTAGGTTTACAATGCTTGTGTTTGCCTTCATAATGAGTCAGGAACAGGGGCTCTTTTGGTTAGAAAATGCTTGAGTAGCGCTGCGCTCAGATCAGCGTAATCAGTCAGTCACACGTGCAGAGGCATCTCCTCATCACTTTACTGTGAAGAGAGGATAAACACACACAGTTCCACGGTGTTTTGAGAAGTAACGGAGAGCTGCCGTTGGAAAATTAAAACTTTCTCCGTGGCTATAGCATAGTGAGTCCGTTGTATGGTTATGAAGCAGCACAAAAAAAAAGGTGCACCGACTAAGTTACAGCTGATGCAGCACTTGCCTATTAGCTTAGAATATAAGCTTAGCATCAATTTGATGCAAGTTGTCAAAAGAAGCCAATTTCTTACTTAATCACTGAGAGGCTCAAGTAAATTGCAGATGCAGCAAAAATGGCATTACAGGGCTGGTATATATCACCATAGTTTTCCATTCATCTGTCTTCCTTTAGGCCTGAGGGGAGGGGGGGCCACGGAGGTTGATGTTGCAGTCGCAGTGGATGCTGTGGAGCTATCAGTGGGTTTCCAATTATTTTTGATGAAAGAGATAATCAAGCCAAGGCATTACCAATGTGCGGATGTGTTTGTTATTCACACGTAAACTAGTGACAAATGAAGTCTTCGGAGTGCCATTTACAGTGCATTAGGTACCTTAGATGAGACTTCAAAAGGGGGACGACATCAATAAATGTTTAGTTTCTTCGCACAACAACGTGATATCAAGAGTATATACGGAATGTAAATGGCCTCCTCCTGAGCACGGTGGAGAGAGGAGTGCGACAGGCTCGCCAGGAATCGCCACAGGGCAGGCTGAGACTTCCTTTCTCTCTCTCTCTCTCTCTCTCTCTCTCTCTCTCTCTCTCTCTCTCTCTCTCTCTCTCTCTCTCTCTCTCTCTCTCTCTCTCTGTCCCTCCATTGTCATGCAGCGCATGCTCGCTGTTTTGGAAGCACTCCATTTCTCCATTTGCTGTCACTTTGAGTCAAATTAGAGGCGTAATGGAAGGTTATTAAATGACCCTTGAACCAGGGCAAATGAAAAAAAAAAAAAAAACACGCACACCGGTGGGGGAAAGCAGAACTTGG
This sequence comes from Sardina pilchardus, assembly GCF_963854185.1. Lineage (NCBI taxonomy): Eukaryota > Metazoa > Chordata > Actinopteri > Clupeiformes > Clupeidae > Sardina > Sardina pilchardus. Next base: position 19,911,849 of record NC_085014.1, on the reverse strand, counting down.
AGTGAGGGAAAAGGTGCTCACGCTAATCTAAGCACTAGCGACACACACACACACACACACACACACACACACACACACACACGACTGTCGCTTTACTACCCTCGTGGGGGGGCCAAAGTGCCCAGCGGAGCTCAGTCCCATCCTCTTAGCCGGCCTGTGCTTCATGCCCTACAAACAGTTCCCCGGCGCCTGTGGCAGGGGCCATGGGAATAGCAATGCAACACAATGGGATTTCCAGCTCACGGGGGCACCACACCACAATTCCCTATTGAGTTCAAAGTGATTGGCATGAATGTGAAATGCAGTTCGCTCTTTTTTTTCTCCCTGCTCTGAGCTCTGGACTGAGCAGGGGGGCTTCGAATGCCGCTGTGACAGCTTGCTGGAAGTCGGGACAGTGGGGGTGGAGGGGGGGTTTGGGAGGGGCTGTGTGGAATTCTATTTGCCACGCTTCCGGTTGGGAGCTGATGAACTTTAACGAACCTTTCTGCACGCGCACACAAACAAGATATCCCACAGCACAAGAGGAGAGATGGCAATAGTGTAGCTTGAACCTTGCGGTTTTGTGGACGCAACGGATATCATGAATTGATAAATCCCAGTTAGGGCCGACTCGCATGATGAGCTGGATGATGGACAGGTTAAGCTGGCTCTGCTGACACCCTGCCAACCTCTTTAGTCACACAAACAGCCCAGATATGCGGCGCTCTGTCCTGACACCACCAAGAGATTTCACTCTCTCACAGTTTTCCATTTCCAAGTAATAATCACCTCTTAACATTTAAATACATACATGCGCGTGCGTGTGCACACACACACACACACACATGTACACACACACATGCACAGAGACACACACACACACACACACACACACACACACACACACACACACACACACACATTCATCCACGAAAAAAGAAAAAAAAAATGGGTGATAAGCTTGGAGGAGTATCTTGGATGAATGGAACTCACCTGACCCTCTATCAGACTTTGATGTAACACCATGCATTTCTCAACAGATAAAAAGTATGGAGAAGTGCTGACGTCCACACACATGCCGTCTCTCTGTATTAAAACCCCTCCGAGGTATAATGCACAGTCCCATCCCATCCCCACACCACCTCTCATCTCACTTCACTTTGATCAGAGCAGGTTATAATATATATATATATAATAACACCTCCGAGAACAGGCATCAGAGCTACGCATCAGCATACTATACTACTTTACCCAGTAGAAGCTGCCCACGGTGCCCTCTCAGATGGCATCTCCTGAGGAAAGGGCAAGCACCTGTTGAGGTTCACCACGGGCAGCAGCAAATCCCCAGGACACGAGCCCCTGCATACAGTACAGTATATACTGGCTGGACTCACTCTTGCGTTTTTCCCCTGGAGAGGAGTCGGCTCATTATCTCTGGCCAGATGACTGTATTCTCTATCAAAGCTTCAGCTCTCCTCCTCATCGTTATTCCCTCGCCTCGCCGAGAAGAACAATACGCTTTGAAGTGTAAAAACATCCTTCCTCTCTCTGGACACTATACTCTCCTGTCTCGCTTTCTCTCGCTCCGTTTCATAAAAACACATGGTTGCACAAACACTCATATTTGTATGTACGTGCACATATGTCGTTTCAAATTATATTTCTGGTTTCTGTCTTGCCAGGAACATCATAGCTATACACTATACAGTATGTACATGTTTGTGTACAGACTGTCAATAATGCATATATGAACTCACAATCAAGTATTCCCTCTTGCTTCCTGTCAGGAAAGCTGGTGTGGAGGTCATCCAGGCAAACTTATTATGCATTTCCGACTGAATTTCAAGTGCAGCCAGACCTTCCCGACCAATTATTTATTCATTCATATCATCGGCAAATATTCAAATTGCCTTTTATTTCCAAAAACATATGCAGGACTATCTTATGGGGAAAGATAGAATAATGAGCGCAATATGGTTAGTTTATTGTGAACACTAATGGCATTGTCAGAGGTTGCCTGAGAGGAAACGATAACACTTATTCATGCGGTGTCCCTTGTAAAAGAAATGCATCTCTTTCACCTCTGCTCTCCTCTCGAGGGACCAAAACGCTAAGAAGTCAAAACAGCTTCCTGTCTCCCTCCAAACAAAAACAATTTCAATGACAAAGACATTCATCTATTTATCCTTTCAGATATTGTACCGAGCGGCATGGATAGGCCTTGGAAATTACCTCTTTTATTTAGATTTAGAAATAACCTTCTTTCAATGCCATTCACTTCCACCTAAATATTGCAGTAGCACAGAAATCAGATAAAACAATTAGAAAGTTTTTTTCTTAATAAGACCAGGTAGACAGACACACAAAATCTTCATAACAAAAGAGAAGAAATATACAGTCCTAAACGAGTGAAGGTCTTTAGGCATAAAAGGAATACTTTTGAAACTGGTACTTTGAAGGAAACAACTACAAGATGACGTAAAACAACTTTGTTCTCCTCAAATGAAAAAACATTGCTCAGTGAGGATTGTGGCACCAGGATTCTTTTGACTCAGCAAGGAGTTGCATCGGCTTCTTCTCTAAACCAGGCGGCGTTTGTCATATTTCATTGTAATGGGCTGGTGTGAGATATAGCCATTGATTGCTGTGATAGCATCTGTAGCCTTGAAGACCATATTAATCCAAGGAGAACATCGTGTCAAGCAGGTCGTTAGAAATCTATGGAGTGAAGAATGCCATCACGGCTTCATTACCTATCGAGTCCGACTCACATAAGCCTGTCATGATAAATACACGGCGCAATTCCGATCATATGAAGTTAATAACCCTGTACAAAAAAGCCAGAGCAGACTATACAACAAATGTAAGTAAGAGTCAGTCCCGAAATATCCGCATGTAAAAATGCAAACTGACCACTGAAAATGAGCAACGCCCACTGCGTTCATTGTGTCCACATTTACGTCAATATTGAAGATATAGGTTGCTGACCTCAGAAGGAATTCCCTCCGCAAAGAATTGCTGATCTTTGACACGTGTTTTACAATAGCCGCTGCTCTCTGCCAGTGACTGTGATCCTCCTGAGTCTTCTGACTCCTGTATGTGCACTTTGTAAAGGGGGGGGGGGGGGGGGGGGGTTGAGGACTCCGTATCCCTCCCCGATCCTCAAAGATGGATCTCACTGGGGGTGGTTAAAGCACTAATGGCCCTCTACATTTCCTCCACACGACGACCACGTGTAGGGACCCTTCTCATTTCCCCGAGGTCTGAGTTTGCTTAGTGTGCGATGTTGTCAGCGGGCCCTTGACACACTCACCTTTCCTGTCGCGCGCCCGAGCCGAGGCACTTATCTCGCCGCCGAGCGCGGCCGCTACCTGTCCGTATACCTTCTGGGCCCCTCCGTCGTTGATTAATGATACAATTGACTCGCTAATTAACACCTGCGCACCGAGTTTCTAAAAAAAGGGGGAGACGGAGAGCAGAGGGGAAAGGATATTGATTTCCTCACTTCCCCCCAAGCTCAGGGGACCCTCGCTCACCGTGCCGATGCCAGACACTACACGGCCACTGTAATTACTATTCACGTAGGGCGATGGCAGCGTAGTGGTTAAGGAGATGGGCTAGCACGCACACAGCAGTCAGTGAAGTTGTGGGTTTGATTCCTGACTGCCACCGTTGTGCCCTTGAGCAAGACACTTTAACCCAAAATTGTTTCAGAGAGCCTAGCCTGTTTGTATAAAAGTGTCAGCCAAATGAATAAGTAAATCCCCGGGAGTGTTTAGCTCGTATGTGCATTTGCAGTCATGTTTACATCTGTTGCTGCTCCACGGGTAAGTAAGAATTGCAATTCAGTAAGGACTGCAATGAATGCAAATGTAAGCACTTAGCTTAGTCGTATTATATCCTTGCCAAGAGTTGGAGAAAACATCTGCTTGTGAATCACTTTGCCTTAAAAAGGTTTTATGTGAACATCAAATGTTTCCAGTCAGGACTTCTTATTGGAATGTCAAAGTGTGCATTAAAAAGAACTGCTACGATGGGTTATTTTGACCGCCTGAAAAGTTGCATGTATACAACAGTCCTGCTGGTTGAATGAAGAAACACAATACAAAACGACCGCTTTGGCAGTTCTAGTGGTTCTGGAATTATTGGTGCCGCTAGTGCTGGTATCTTATTAACTTTAGTATCTCAGACAGAAATACCTTTTTTTCTAATAGTCTTAGATATACAACTTCAAGAAGAGACCAAATAATGGAAAAAATAGTTATAACTTACACAGTATCCATGGACCACATCAAAGACCTGGTGGAAGCAAACACATATTGAAGATGTAACATCACAGGAATGACTGATTTGAATCAGGCCAGATGAGAGATGGGGGATTTTGGCAATGCTCGTGTCAGATACCACTGCTCCAGGGAGTCTATTTAACATAAAACAGGCAAATGACTTCTGCATGAAAAATGAAAATGGCATGAAGAATGAATACCAGGAGAAAGAATGGGCCTGAGATTAAGGCTTTCCCCCGATTTACGTAGGGGTCGAAAAGGGCTCGTCCCTGAGGCTCGGAGCTTAGATTCATCATTCTGCCACACATATGGATCAGAGGGGTTAAAGGTATATTCCTCGCTCCCCACACTCTCTCGGGAGAGAAAGCATAGGCAGCGAGCGAAAAGCCCCAGCACAGTGCAGACAGAGCGCCATGCCTCGGCTCATCCACTACCTTTAAAACGCTCCGGCATGGGGCGAGGAGGAATTATGGGCGATTTTCACCACGGGATTGAGATGATGGAGACTACGGGATGGACTATCAGCTGTGAACGGGAGCTCCGGCGGCTTCTCTCTCGCTCCGCTCGCTGATGAGCGGAAATCCAGAGTCTCCGCCGCCTCGCTTTGATGAGGGCGCATCTAACACTAACAGAGAACAACATGGTGGAGGGAGGATAGATGTGTCTGCCTAGCATGCATTAGATGAGCAAAACTGTCAGATGAGTGCACAGTAATGAGAGGAAATGTGTTTGCCATTTTACACAGGGTAGGAAAAGAGAATGTGTGTGATTATGTGTGTGTGATGTGTGTGTGTGTATGTGTGGGGGTGTGTGTGTGTGTGTGTGTGTGTGTGTGTTGTTGCTGTTGTGTGTGTGGTTGTGTGTGTGTGGGGGGGGACACAAGTTAATTGAATGTATGCAGCATTTTTCTCTCATCCCTATCTTAAACAAAGCCAAGAAAAAAGAGACTTTTTAACTGAGGCCCAATCAAAGCCCGGTGCCAAGCTTTATTAGATGAGCCGAAACATCTCATTTTAGAGGTCAATTAAAAAGGCATGAGGAGGGTGTTTGATATCAGGAACCAAAGGCTGTGTTTAGATCCTTGTACGATGAGTGCAAGGCTATGATTAAACCATCAACACGTAATAATGCTGTCACCCTTTAAATAATATTCCACTTAACCTTGTTGGAAAATATCTGAAGGAAAGTGGAGGGAAAAAACTTGACCAAAAAAAAATCCTTATCATGTTTGGACGATGACGCCAGTCCAGCCTCTTTGCTGATTAATTGATTTTGATGGGGGGAAGGGATCAGACATCTCTCCCTGGAAGTTGCTTTTGCAACCCTCCCGCCTCTCTCATCTTCTCTTTAAAAAGAGAGAGAATTGAATTGTATTTTTTGTTTTAAAAAACAAAATTGAAAATGCCCTCCAAGAGTCCCTCCACGTGTCTCCCTTGAGTGTGACCCACCACAGACGGCGCCTGCAGCCTAACACAAGTTTGGGCCTTTTGAATAGACGGATGGGCCCGGGGGGGGCGGGCTGTGGCTTGTTTCGAGGCTCACTTCAAAGAACCCAGAGACAATTAAACTTAATTAATGTCAGCCTCTCCATTCCCGCTGCAGCTTTTGTTTGTGACTTTATCGCTGGAAGAGCAGGGAGGGGGGGGGGGGGGGGGCAGGCGGAGCGGGACGGGAGAGCCGAGTCTTCTCGGGGAAATAGGCCAGTGCTGGAGACGTGTGCCAGCTCCTGAATGCTTAAAGTGTGTCGGTGTGTGTGTGTATGTGTTTGTGGGTGGGTGTGTTTGTCTGTGTGTAAGTGTGGGTGTGGGTGTGTATGTCTGTGTCTGTGCGTGTATGCGTATTTGTGTGTGCGTGTGGGTGTGGGTGTGGGTGTGTGTGTGTGTGTGTGTGACCCTGTCTCTATATGTATGTGAGTGTCTGTGAAGATGTCTTCATCCAGGGCAGAGCTGGATCCTTCTGCTGTGAAAACATGGGGAAGAGCTCTATGAGCTGTGTGAGTCACAGTGACCAAAGCATCATTAAATAGGTTGCTGTGTCTCAAGTCTCCCAACTTGAAAGATGTTTGTGCCCCTTTATCAGATGATTCCTCGTTATTAAGTCAACCTATGGACTCCAGTCCCACAGAGGTGTAGTGGAATCTGGACCATCACATGTGACCTCTCTATTAACCTTTACAGACAGAGAAAAAGTCTTTCTATGTGTTTGGAATGTGCTCTAGAATCCAGACCATCTGGATGGACTTCAGTTCATCATTGTTGTTACTCTGAGACCTACAGTGTCATCCATGTTCTTTTTCTGACTTGACATATCAAATATGCTTCCCCGATAGTTTGGTCTCACCTCCTCCACGCTTTGTCATCGTGCACAGGTGGCCCGTCTGAAAGCGAAGACAGTGCATCAAGGCGACAGAGGTTTATTAAAGAGGCGCTGTGTCCTTAAAAGCGCAGAGGTCACCGTCCACACCTTCACTCACCAAGACTGATCTGATTCTCACGTACGAGACGAGCGAGGGAGGGCACAGGACCCGAGACCTGTTTGTTCTGGAGAGAAACTGGATGACCCTTGGGAGAGTTTCCTGCCCCTCAACCCCCCCCCCACCCCACGCCGCCTACCATTAAGAGGACTCTTCCACAAATTGCCACTGACGCAGTACAGTACAGTACCGTGGTGGTGGTGGGGCTGAAATTGCAGATAGATCGGCCCAAGGGAGCTTTTCAGCTGACAGCACACATTGGGAGTGAATATGAAGGGGGGAGCTAATTAGGAGAACATGTACTGCGGCCCTCACAAGTCAGGCCCCTCGGGACGCTCCAGGGCCTCGCCAAGCAGACTCTAAATACAGTCAAGCCCTGACCTGGATTACCCCTCCTCCCCTTCCTCCTCCTCCTCCTCCTCCCCCTCTTCCTGCAGGACTGGTTGCTGAACAAGCCGATCCGTGGGGGGCCGTCTGTTATGTCATAGATATTGCCCAATTGCGATCGTAAAATTACAGCTGTCGTCTGTTTAGAAAAGGGCATCATTGATAGTGAGGGTATTAGTTTTCCGGTTGGCAACGTAATGTGATGGTTTGTTTGCAAGCTGGCGTGTTTGACGCATCCTAAAGTTCTGTTTTTTTTTCTTTTCTTCTAAAGAACTGTAATGACATAATGATCCCTCCTAAACCATGATGTATTACAGTAAGGTGACTCACCACCCATTTCAAGCCAATGTGTCGTGTCGAGACAAAACACATCCTTCACCACTTGTGGAGAAAAATCGATGTGTGCTTAGTGAACAAGATGGAAGTATGTGCAAGGAAGGACAGGCCCAGGAACATGTATAGCTTATATGCTCATCCAGAGACGTTTTGTAAAGGACGCCTCTGAAAGAACGTCTCAATCATGCCGCTTCTGAAACTACGTCTCAATCACGTCCAAATAGTTAAGCAGGAGGATTAGGAGGATTGCTTCCTCTTTTTCAAAAATCCTCTGGATCCTTTCGGTTAAGAATTCATGTATTCACACAAAAAAATCAATCAGTGTATGGCCAACATCAAATCACGTGACTGAACACACTGATGAATGTTCCATAAGTAACACAACAGATTTGCAGCAACAAACCGGTGATTTGCTCAGCATTGCTTTCAGTCTGTATTGTCATTGAGTCTGAAGATAAAAACCAAGCAAATGCAAAACAAAGTAGGCTCAGGGGGGATCAAATCCTAGGGGAAAAAACAAACAAAACAGAAAATGAGTTGCTACTGTATGTCCTTGTTTATACATACTTGTATGTATGGATAAATCCATGCCTATTTATTTCTGCCTACTACATTGTCATTGCAAAGCATGGCGAATGACACTCTTTGGCTTCTTTGGGCCTGTGACTGAGCATGAATATCACAACCGTATAACGTCTCTGCATTGACATCTCAGCGGAGTTGTTCCTGAACTCAGAGAGAGTTGATCCATGCAGGCCTACGGGGCCTGAGTTATAGTTGTAAGTAAGCAATACACGAAGACGAAACTTTATATGCACAAATACTGAAATAGTTTGAACATTAATTTAATTATTCCCCCGTAATCCCATCCTATCAGTTATTGGGCTAATGCAAATGATTCCACATACTGTATGCCCCCATTTGCAGTGTAAGTTCATCAGTTGCTATAGGCAGAGATAATAAAAAAAAAAATATGAATAATAATAATAATAATAAAAAGAAGCTAAAGTCGTTCATAGGGGACATCCGAGGATAAGTATGCGAGACAAATACTTGGTACTGTAGCACACTCCATGAAAAGCAGACGCAGGACTTATCCGTGGGAGCGCCGGGTAGGAGTGCATGGTTCACAGTTGGAATGCTGGCAGATAGGCCTAATGGGAACTGTGAAAAGGCACCAGGATGAATCTCATTTGCTTTAAGCTTTGGATTAATTCCCTCGCACACATTAGCTGGGTAAACAGAGGAGCCCCCATCTTCCCCTCGGCTCCTTCCTTCCACCCCCCTCCCTCTCTCTCTCTCTCTCCTTCCCTCTCTCTCTCTCCCTCTCTCTCTCTCTCTCTCTCTCGCTCTGTCTCTCTGTGAGGCTGAGCTTACCTGTGGCCTGGTCCTCTCTGCTGTCCTCCCTGCTCACCTCTGAAGGACACGGGGCTTTATCAGCGGCTGCCAGCCCCCCGCACTCTGTCCGCCGTGCCCGCAATCTGCCTCTGAGTTATGGAGCGCCACTCCCCGCCTCCTCCTCAAAGGGCACCGGGACGCAGCCATGGCAGCCCCGCAGCAGCGGCGGCGGTAGCAGCGGTGGTGGTGGTAGCGGTGGGGGACGGTCACAGCAAAGCCGATAGCTGTGGACATGCCCCATCCGTCACTGTCTAGGCCCCCTCCACCCCACTCTCTCTCTCTCTCTCTCTTTTACTTTCTCTCTCTCCCTCTCTCTCCTTCTCTCTTTCTTTCTCTTTCTCTCTCTCTCCCCCTCTCTCTCCTCTCTCTCTGGTCTTCATCAGTCCATCTCCCCATGCTGCCATTCAGCAGCAGCTCTGCCCATCCCATTTCCATGCATCCATCACCTCCCCTCCCTGTCCACGACACATCCCCACAGATCAGGGCTGGAGAAGGAGTGTCCCCCGCGGTCATTATCTCACCATCATTGCAGGCTCACACACGGACCGCATTAGTCGACGCCGGTATCACTTCCATAAAAATATGAATTAACAGGTGGACAGTGGAGGGATAGATCACAGGGGACAGCAAAAACAGACACAGAAAAAATGTATGAAATGTATTTTTCAAATCAGCGTTTGATTGATTTCAGTCACTTTTCATTTAGCGAGCGAATTACCACCTCCTTTTCCAAGGTCACAGCTAAGCGAGCGATAAGATAAGTTCCTCTTCGATCGCAGAAAAATGTACGGGGCGGAATTAAATCTCGGAACACGCCAATCCCTGTAATGTATGGAAGCGAGGGCGTCGGCTCCCAAGATTATTATCCATTTTAATTGGACTCCCACGCCGAGCGTGTGTTACAGGTATTACTTCATGGGCAAAAATATAATTTTCTCATCAACACTTTATAGCATCAATGTGGGTTGATGAGGACCGATGAGATTCCAAATTAGTTTGAAAAGCTTGCGGAAAATAACTCAATCAGGGGGTATTTATTCAGAGCGGCGCTCCTCGGAGGAAGCCTATTAACACTTTTTGACCCGCAGCCCGGAAAAAATCACCGCCGCCGTACCCCGGCTCAACCTCGTCCGCCGGACCTGAGGAGAGGCGTGCTTGCGGAGGAGGCCGTCTCCTCAGCGTCTCCTCAGCGTCTCCTCCTTCACCTTGCTGACAGGAGAGGGATGAGGAGAGAGAGAGAGAGCGCACACAGACAGACCCGGAGTCGAGGCGCCCCGCGCTGCGCCGCGGTGTTGTTTTACTGTTGCCATGCATATTTCATCTCGCGCCGCCTGAATATTTTAGCAGCCGAGCGGCGAGCAGCACCCGGCGCCGGCGTTTCGCTTGTTCGGTTCGCTCGTTTCGCTCGTTTCGCTCTCCGGAGTTGCCAGTGAGAAAAATGCCGTCTGTCTGGATTCCAGACGTGTGATGACTACTCTCTCGTGCCATGCTGTAGATTATCCTAAATAAGCCTCGTCTAAGCCCTCTATATACCTGGATAACTCTCCGAGCCAATCCTCCCTCGGCTGAGCCAAGACCCCCACACCCCCCCAGTTAAGAAGAGGCGAACATGTAAGAGTGGGTGTGCAAAAGTCATTCCTGTGCCTTTGAAGTGTGATGATATTCATTTTACCAGCTGCTGCAGGTGGGCAAAGATTACAGGCATCTCAACAAGTTCGACTTCAACGTGGAGGACAAGAACGTCTCACCGCGCCGGCACGAGAATGTTAAAGGAGAGGGAGGAAACGTTAATATTAAATCTGTCGGGCTATATATAGAGTCCATGTCGCTCCTCGGGAAAGTGCCAGGTGTGTCTGGCATATCCCATAATATCCAGAGAGAGGAGGCGTATATATGTGCCTTAAACATGGCAGCGGAGGAGGCGTCCAGAGGTTATTTCGCTGCAAAGCCGGGTCTTTGCTGACCAGCCAGTTCTAAATTAGCAGGAGAGACTGAGGCCGTGTCAGTGGCAGAGCAGTAAGTGTGGAGGGCAGGGGGAGAGGGAGAAAGACATAGGAGAGGGAGAGAGGGAGAGAGAGAGGTGGAGAGAGGGAGAGAGAGGTGGAGGAGGGGCATATGGAGAGAGAAAAAAAGCCAAGACTCCAGGCAGTGTACTTTCAGTGTTGAAATGGAGCACCCTGCCCCCCCCTCCCCCATACCCCCACCTCCTCCTTCTCCTCCTTCTCCTCCTCTCCTTCTCACTTCCATCAAATAGCAGCACCCTCCCAGACCTCATCATCTGCGTCACTCTGGGACCTTTGGGGAAAAAAAGTGGGTTGCGGGTTGTGGGTTGTGGGTATGGGGTGGGGGGGGCCTTGAGGCTACTTTCACTTCCAAGGTGCTGTGATTGAGTCGAGCTGTCAGAAGCTGATTTTAGCCAATGCCAGAAAGACATTCTCTGTTTTTTTCACGAGAAACCTGTAAGCTGTCGATGACTTATGCAACGTGATTTCTGGTCCAAAAAATCCACCTCGTCCAAAATACTGGCGCTCTCTCCGGTGTGTGCTCAGTTAAGGATTGCATTAACAGCTCATAGCCAAAACCGTCCTCTGGCTTTCACAGAGCACTCTATTAGCCATCCAAATATTCTAGGGCACATGAATCATTAAGGATCCCTCTTGAAGGAGCAATGAAGGTAATCTTGGAACATGCTGCCGAAAATCCACTCAAGGCTAAACAACCTGGGATATTCATAGGCGCTGAACTTTGAAGTGCATTTTTTTTTTTTTGTATGTTGATATGATATATTGAGACCACCAGACGCAGAGGTACCTTCCAACAGATATTCAAAAATGCAGGAAAATGTAACATCAAAGCCAACGCACATCTGCATTGTGACTGAACGTAATTATACACAATACGGGGCAACTCTCGACGATATGACACTCTGAATCTGCCAATCGCATTATTATTTAACCACAGCCATGTGTAACAGGATCATTATGCAGGGTTCGAGGTGCTGGTGGAAAATGCAACGCTCATAAGAGAGACATTGCATTTGTGGGCAATGTGCTTCTACAGTCATACTTGGAACCAAATTACACTGAATGGTTGGTTCCTCATGTGGGGGTCGATAGTGTAATTACTGTTCCTTAGTCACAGTAATAAATATAGGCAACCTCTAGGGTTGTTTAATAGGGTCATATAGAATGGAAACGATGAATGCAGCGTGTTCTCTTTATCCAACAATTTGTTTCAGTGCATTTCCAAGATGCAGTGCATCGCAAACATCTATCACGTAGATGTCTGTGTACCATTTTTTTTTTTTTTTTTTTTACATTTTTATATTGTTGAGCCTTGTTGAGGGTTTTTATTTGTCATTTACCATGGCTGCTTTACGTAGTGCAGGGCGCTCTCAGGAAGTCCGTCTTTACTGAACATCCATCTCCTGAAGTGTTGTCTGTGGGCTTGGCGAAGAGAAGACAAGACAAGATAAGAGGAGGGAAGAGAAGAGATGGGAAGAGAAGAGAAGGGAAGGGAGAAGAGAGAAGGGAGATGGGAAGGGAGCGGGAATATAAAGGGGATGAGGGACGAGGGAGCGAGCCAAGCTGAATTATAGCACATGATTGCATCTATCGGGCTCCTCTTGGAAAGCCACTCCACTCCGTGATGAGATTCCAACCAGCTGATCTACACAACCTTCCGTGTAAGATACATTTCCCAGGGATGTAGTAATGGTGGTGATCGGATCGGGGCGATGTGTGCGAGAGTGAGTGTGTGTGTGTGTGTGTGTGTGTGTGTGTGTGTGTGTGTGCGGGGTGGGGGGGGGTAAACACAAGCTTTGAACATGCCTGGCATACATCTGCAAATTCTCTGAGTTCATGCTACAACTACCCTCTGATGAAACAGGTCTTTGAGTGTGTACAGTACACATTACAGGTGATGATTGTCATTTTCACTACCGTGCTCGATTGCTTATAGATACACCAGAGGATTAGACACTGTGGACGGAAGGAATTGCTGCGGGGTGTCTCAACTCTAGCAGCCTTGCTTGCAGCCAGGTCATTCTGACCTTGACATAGAACCCTTGGCATACACAGACACAGCTGACGTGACAGGAGCTGAACCAGAATCACTGAAGCTGTCAACTAACAAAACAATGTGGTTCCGTGTTTGGGAGAAAAAAAAATCAGGCTTGGTAGAGGCAAGAGTAAATATATTTTCAACCACAATATATGTGACTGAGACTTCATGACAATTTCATGGAATCAAGGGGAGGGATGTGTGAAGGTTTTCGCACATGGTTACCTGACATGAGAATAAAACGCAAAAATAGAAACATTCGGAGTTGGCTGTGACATACACCGAGGTTTGAGGGGGGAAAAACACAGTTCACTTTCTCGGGTTTCATGTGTCTTCTTGAGACACCAACCATTCATTATTTATTTTTCTTTTTAATTTATTTCTATAGTTGATGGACTCTTGAGCACAAGGAATTTCATTACTCATAAATTATTTTTATGACCACATGACAATGAACTTTGAACTTTGAACATTGCAGAATGTTTGAAAACCACAAAAATATAGATCTTCCTGATGGGGGATGGGAGATATTTGAATCTAAAGGAAAAGAGGGAGACTCTACTGTCCCCTTGGTATTATGATTGGTAGGAGATCTGTCTTCACTGTTAACCAAAACATATAGGAAAGATATCTGTATTTCATGGTAAATTTGATATGGCTATGTAACCTTTCTGACGACTTAAGAATCAGTGTCATGGAGTTCAGAAATATCCGTGTCCGTGTATTCTTTGCTCTGCTATTGGTACCAAGGTCCCGTTTTAGTAGCATGATTAGATCCTAATGAAATTCCATAGACACTGTGTGTTTGTGGCAATGAATATGTTAACATGAAACATTAATATCCTTCAGTTCCCCCATGAATCATAATTATGAGCCTCTCAGAATCACTTGACACAATAGAATGACACATGTGCATTCTTCATGTTAAGCATTACATCACAAGAGCTGACTTTGACCTTTTGAAAGATAACATTTAGTGGATCATCCCTGTACATATGGCTATCCATCTCTAAACCGTCTCAGGTGATCTCTTTTTTTTTTTTTTACCGAACGCTCTCAACATAAATTGTCTAGTTGTTGAGTGTTTCCTGCGGCCTTGGCCTTCCATGACTTCCAATTAACCACATTTATGGATGCAATTCCTCATGCGGGGACAAGAAAGCCATTATCATGTCTCCCTGGTAGATTTTGTAAGGTTGTCATTAGCGTAAATGTGTTTACATGCAGTGTGTGTGTGGAGATCACATAAAACTCATTTAACTCCTCCACCAACCCCCTACCCCACCACACACACCCACACACACTCACACACCACCCCCAATGAGATGACTGTTATTGTGAAGAGTGTTGTATGATTGCATGACTCAAGCTGGTACGCTTGCAATCCCCCTGTGGATCTGTTTTATTGCAATAATATTTCCTGGACAAAATTACATGCTTCCTATTGTTGTTTACCCTCCTCCTTC
>NC_085014.1:19874962-19894962 GCF_963854185.1 Sardina pilchardus | reverse complement strand
TCATTTTTTTTTAATGTATTAATCTAGTTAATTTTGAGGGAGTGCACATTTCAGGGAAGGCACAGACAGAGTTACTTTGGACGGAATATGTACATGTTTGGTTGTCTCAGTAGTAGGTGAGGGTTTTTTAGTCCCTTTTTCAGTAAAAAACCAAACAGATTTATCTCGAACGACTTTATCACAATCATGTGTGTTTCTTGGTTATCGCAACTATAACCTTGTTGTTATCACCATGCCCTCCCGGTTCAACTACACCAGTTGTCAGTGGTCAGGTGACTGTTCCTTTAGAAGATAGATAGGGCCCCTGTGCACTCAGCCCTTTTTTAGTGTGCATATTTTAAAAGTCTCGCTACAGTGACAGTCTTCATAATCCTTTTAATGTATGAGTCTGATGATAACCCTCAATGAATGGCAGAGCCCTACCCATAACTTTGTAGGGAGAAATTTGTGAGTGTCCTCTATATTACATTGCATTATATTTGGCTGACTCTTTTTTAACCCGAAGCGACTCCCAACAAGATACAGCTTCATTTTGTTTATTGTCAATTTGTTTGATAAGTCGTAAAATGGATTATTATTATTCAAGCGACAACTATTTAATAGTCTTCAGACTGGGTGTTAAACGTGAACATCGCACTTCGTGCTTGACTGAATAGTGACTCTATCCTTGCTTTGACCCCCAACTCTGAAACCCTGCTTCCGTTTTGTGGCGTCTGAGGAACCCTTAACAGCCAACCAATCTAAAATGCAGCGTTGAATTATTTACTCTTGGATCACTGATGTGTTCGAAGTGCAGCAATTAGAGAGGGTCATTTGATTTCGTTCCCTCTTCAGCGGTTCCGCACACAAACACGTCGCTATTTCCCCGTCAGCCCCCACAGTGCTTACCACAGGCTCATGATGGAGTGATGGGGGCGGAATATGTTGATGTGTGTGTGCGTGTGTGTGTGTGTGTGTGTGTGTGGGCGGCGTAGGGGAGCGCTCATCCTAAACCCACGAGCGGCAGCGCTCCCGAGAGCACACGAGTTGCTCTGTCAGTCTGCAACACCGAGGGGCTTAATGAATTATCCAGCCGAGGTGGGAAGCAATTAACCTACATTAGATTGGGAGGTGCAGAGTCTGTCAGACCCTCGCCGCGCGGATGACTGGTGGCTCTCTCTCTCTCGTACGCCGGCTGAGTCGCGGTTGACGAGTGTCGGACCAGTCTGACCAGGCCGAGGCGGGAATGTGGGCTGGGGGGTGGACTGGGGAAAGGAGGCGTACTACGACGGATCCGTCAATTAGCCCGAGCTTGGCAGCGGAGACATCTGTGATTATGCTGTTCTGACGTGTCACAAAAACTGCTAATTATGCCTTTCCTTTGCTGTTGAGCCAAATATCAAGACAGACTTGCAGAGAAAATGCAGAGATGTATGCGCTTTCACTGGAGAATGCAACATTTGTTCAACAAGGCACTTTTTTTAACAGGCTGAGTTGAAGAAAAATTACTCTAAAAGGGAGAGGCTTGTCAAACAGCTCCCCAGGAGTAGGCTTGCTTAGAGGAACCACTTCTCTCAGACATATACTGATGTTCATCTTTCTGGCATCAAATTGCAAGTTGGAGAGGTGAGAGTACGCTTACATTTGACCTGTGAACGAATGCCATAGTTTGAGTTTTCTCACGATCATTTAGCTCTCTCTCTCGTGACGTGATCTACACGATTGCTTTAAAACCTCACGCCACAAGAGTGAGAATGTCTCTGAATCCAGCGAAACCTTTAGAACACTGTGTTCTTAGCGGACCCATAGAATTCTAGTTGCAGTGGTAAAGGCCAGCTGTGTCTTGCCCTCCTGTTTTTAATTGGTCTCAAGATCATTGTGCTGTTGGGGTTTCTTGCTTTGGGCTTATTTTGATTTTTGGACAGATCTACTTGTTCTCGGCCAGAACGGATAAGGTCACGTCCTTGGAGGTGAACATGTTTGATTTTTTGTGTTTGTTTGTTTTTTTTAGAAACAGGAGGTAAATAAAAGAATAAAGCCTGTCTCCGTCTACTTGTCTCATTAATGACTCTTTGCAGAGGTTTCTAGAGGTGTGCCCCACATGTGTTTGTGTCAGTGTGTCTGCGATCTTTCCCTCCTGGCTCTCCTGTTCTCCTAGTCTGGTTTTCACCATACTAAGCTCAATCTTTTAAGATTGAACATTAGTCTGGGGAAGATGCGCTTTGATTCTACTGCAAAAGAGGCGTGATCAATGTGCATCGTTCAAATGAATCCGTATGCAATTGCCACGAGTGGGGCTAGTTGGTAAATTAACCTTTTAGCTTATGTGGCCGGGTAAAATACACACAGCACAACAAATATAAAAGATAGGGTTTATTTCTGATAGATTCTTAGTTGAATATTTGTAATATGGAAAAGAAATGAAATACAGTATTCTCAACTTAAACAGTGATGAAACACACTATGTATTACCACCAAACCCACTTATACTTATACTCGTAACTAATTGCTTTATTGCAAGAGCTTAATCTTTAAGTCCAACTGCCCAAAAGAAAATAACAAAAAGATTGTTCACTCAGGAACTCAGTGTGGATTTCAAAATAGTCTATGCTGTAGCTATCCAGCTAATACACCTAAATGACCAATTACAGTGCAAATGTCTCGTCACACAGAATACGGCAGTGGCAATGCTAACAAAAGAAAAACATTGACATTAGTGTAGTTCCAGCATTGTCATTATTACCTTAAATCAATGTTAACTCTGAACACATACTCACTTCTATCTGAGCTAGCGAAACTAACGCAATCCCAGGTCTCTAGCTAGCGGGTCATGAGTCCTGGATAATCCATCCTCATCTTCGAGTCATCGATCAAAATGCAACTTTATTGTCCTAATACATAAACTCCAACATCTAAACTCTTAGATTTTGATCAAACTGCACACTTGCAACGTGCATTAAACTAGGATTGCTGGCTTGTTCATTACACCATGCTCCATCCGAAAACTTCTACTCGTCTCATTGCTGATGACATCACACTGTGCGCACGTTCTTAAAGGGACCTTGTGTTTTTTATCCTGACCAACGTACAGCAATACAGCTAATTCCTCATTCCTCTAGTGAAGCTTCCATCACCAGGCTACATTCTCCCCTGCTCAACAGTCAACGTCCTCGGTGACCGTCCGTGTATTCCTAACCTCCTTCACTGCTTCTCTAAAGAAGACTGTAGCTAGACTGACACTTGTATGTGAAACTACTGCTGTGATAGGCTGAGTGAACCAGACTCTAATGCTGATCTAGGCTGATGATGCATATTTGAATGTTGCCCTGCATTCTGTCTGGTGCTTCTGCGGGTGACAGAGGGGGGTTCAGACTCATTTTCTTGTTCTGACTCATTTTCAATTTCAGAGCCTAAAGATTCATGTTCTGACTGACCATCACCACCCTCAATTACTGTCTCGTCAGCGTTTTGAGAAGGAGTATCAAGTCCCCTTAGAACCTGCCTCTCTTCAATCAGTTCTTCTTCCCCAGCTGGGTTATCAGTGGTAACAAGTTCTCCTATGATTTCCCCATCATCTGAGCTTTCAGAGTCTGACCCTGATCCCCTCGATCTGACTGACTCAGAAGGCTGCTTTTCCTTTCTCCTTCTCGGTGTTGAGACAGGAAGCAGGTCACCCACACATGGCCGTATGTCCACCCTGTTCACCCTTTTCGTCAGCCCCCCTCCTACTGGCTCAACTGTATATGTGGTCCCTTGGATCCCAACCACCCGGTAAGGAACAGACTGCCACGCATCCTGTATCTTATTTCGCCCTTGTGGTCTATTTCGGATATACACACACTGACCAATATCAATTTGAGGACAATACACCTTGCCTCGTTGCAAAGCAATTCTTTCGGCTGCTTTTTGTGCTGAAAATTCCTTAGCTCGAGCATGTGCCTCTTTCAATCTCCTCAGGTGCACCGCCAACCAATCACAGTTTGGTACTTCTGTTGTCTCTTTCCCTAACAATGCATCAACAGGCAGATGTGGCTCCACCCCAAACAGTAAATAATATGGGGAGTAACCAGTGGTTGAATGAGGAGTCACATTATATGCATACACTAATTCTGGTAAGTGTTCAGGCCAGCGGCGTTTTTTGTCTGGAGGTAGAGTGCGCAACAGCTCATGGAGAGTTCTATTAAACCTCTCGCATTGAGCATTTCCAGTCGGATGGTGGGGGGTTGTGCGACTCTTTTTCACGCCATACAATTTACAAAGCTCAGCAATTACCTCACTCTCAAAATTCCGCCCTTGATCAGAATGCAGTCGTTCTGGCACACCGTATTTCATGAACCACTCTCTCAAAAGAACCTTAGCTGTGGTATTGGCCTTCTGATCTCGTGTCGGGTAGGCTTGAGTGAATTTAGTGAAAACGTCCGTAACCACTAACACATTCTCCCTACCATCTGAGGCTGGCTCCAACAACGTAAAATCTACAGCCACAACCTCCAGAGGTCTGCTTGCTAAAAAGGATTTCATGGGTGGGTGGATTTTAGGCTGAGGCATTTTAGTTAGGACACAACGCTGACATCTTTTTATCCACAACTCAACATCCTCATGCAGTCCTACCCAAAAACATCTCTGTCTTAAGAGCTGCAACGTTCTCTCAATTCCTTGATGGCCCATTGCATCATGGACACTCTCAAGTACCGGCCTTTTTAAGGAGTCAGGTACCAACAGCTGGTAGCATTCACCATATCTTACGTCCTGCACCACACGGTACAATAATTCATCACGCTCTCTTATACGGGTCCAGTGTTTGAACAAGGACTGCACAGATTTAGACAAACACCCCCTTTCTCTACCTGTAGGCCTCCGTTTCTGATCCCAAAATGTCCTGAACTCACTCAGAACGGGATCCTGCCTCTGAAACACACACAATTCATCCTTTGTATATCCTGGGAGGGCAGATGTAGCCCCTTGAGTAGGACTAACAGTTGCAATTCCTACATCCACGGCCCTAATCTGTCTGACCTCACATCTCTCCATACCAGTCAGGGTCAACTCCGGGTCGAGAGCTGTGCCCTTTCTGATCACATTACAAATGGCAATGCAATTGTCATACTCGGCCTCTTCAGACGTAGCCTCAGGCTCCCCTGCCAAGGGCTGTCTAGAGAGGGCATCTGCTGCTGCGTTACAGCGCCCTGGGCGGTACTGCACCTCAAAATCAAATACGGCCAATTGTGCCATCCATCTTTGCTCAATGGCTCCTAGTTTAGCTGTACCAAGGTGACATAATGGGTTGTTATCCGTTATAACAGTAAACTTTGCGCCCAGCAAGTATCCTCGAAATTTCTCTACTATGGCCCACTTAAGGGCTAGAAGCTCTAATTTCATGCTACTATAATTTTTGTCATTTTTCTCAGCATTTCTTAGTCTTCTGCTTGCATATGAAATCACTCTGATCTTGTCATCCTGACGCTGTGACAGGATGGCTCCTAAGCCAAGTCCACTCGCATCAGTCTCTACCATGAACGGGGAAGTGAAATCTGCAAATCCCAGCACTGGTGCACTTGTTAACTTTTCTTTTAACACATCGAAGGAACTCTGGCACTCTGCATTCCATAGACTCATAAGCATTTGATTTACTTTGGCGGGAGGTCCCACACTAAGGCACACATTCACCAAGTCATGCAGTGGCCCAGCTATTTTTGAAAAGCCTTGAACAAATCTCCGATAATAACTACAGAAACCCAGAAATGATCTTAATCCTTTTAGCGTAGTGGGTATGGGCCACTCTTTCACCGCTGAGATTTTATTGGGATCTGTTGCTATTCCCTCTGCTGATATCTGATGTCCTAAGAATGTCACCTTCTCTTGTAGAAAATGACACTTCTCAATCTTGACCTTAAGACCTGTTTCATGCAAGCGTTTAAGTACAATGTCCAATCTCTCTATATGTTCACTGAAAGTTCCAGAAAATAATAAAATGTCATCCAAATAAACCAACATTATCTGGAAAATCAGATCATTCATGGTCACCTGCATCAACCTCTGAAAGGTTGCTGGTCCATTACAAACTCCCATAGGCATCCTTAGGTGTTCATAAAGACCAAATGGAGTCGTAAAGGCGGTCTTATGTCTATCGTGTTCTGCGACAGCTACTTGATGATAACCACTAGCAAGATCAATACTTGAAAAGAATCTGGCACCTCGCAGAGCATCAAAGCTCTCATCGATGCGTGGCAGAGGAAACGCATCTCTCTTCGTTTTCTGATTCAATTTTCTGTAGTCGACGCAGAGCCGTATACTACCATCTGACTTCCTAACCACTACCACAGGTGAGGCATAAGAGCTTGAGCTCTCCTGTATGACTCCCTTTCTCAACAACTGAGATATATGTTCTTTCACCTCCTTATACTGAGTGGGTGGAATTCGACGATAAGGTAAGGTGACTGGTACCTCATCAACCAGGTTGATCTCATGAGTTACTTTATTTGTATAGCCAAGGTCATCCTCCCCAAGAGCAAATACATCTGCATATTTTGATAGCAACACTCGCAGCTGTGCTTGCTGTTCCTCTGTGCCACCAATGTCTAGCCTATCCAAGAGACTCGTCACATTAGTTTCAGGGTGAGATTCAGTCATATCCAAAGATACCTGCTCAGTGTTTGCTGATATACGCTGAAATTTCACTTCACACTGTTGCTCACTATTCATGCACTGCACAGGTGACAAGATACCCAGCCGGGTTCTAGGCTGGAGCCACACATCCTCATCAGACAAGTTACACACCTGCACATGCACCAGATTGCTATGCGGATTCACAAGTGTAGGCATGACTACAACCCCTCCTGGCAAGGATATACTGCTAGGCTCCAACAACCACTGCTCCTCACTTTCTGTACCAATGGCCAGTCCTCTGGCCTGGACTGTCACGACTGACCCTGCAGGTACATATACTCTATCCTTACCAGCTATCCTTGCCATTATCGTTTTTTCAGATCTACACCTTTGCAACTTTTGAAATGCCATCCTCCAGTCAGCGTCCACTTTCCCTCCCAAAGTAGTGTCAAATTCAGCCTGAACCAATTGACGACATTGACTTATTATGTTCATTCCAATAATGCCTGGTACAGACAACTGTGAGCTATGTGGGTCTTTCACAACCAAGAAACCACAGTCAGGAATGGTCATTCCCATTGTCTCAACCTCCAATTCAAGATACCCTAGATAGGGAATGTCTAACCCATTAGCGGCTGTTAACTTGAGCCAGCCAGAGGTGGAAAGCATATCTTCATCTTCTCCCCCCAAATGCTTACGGAAAAAATCTTCTGTGATTGTGCTCACTTGACTGCCTGTATCCAATAAGCAAGGGACAGAGACTCCACCCACCTTTATTTCTACCATTGGACAAGTGCCAACTGCACGCTGCAATAACTGATCATGAGATGGTGAAATCTTTGAGCCTGCATTTTGCCCCCGAATTGCCCGGCTCATGGCAACTGGGGTGTCTCGTTTCCCTGAACCCAGCTAGCTCCCTCTTTAGCTTTAGGCTTTTGTGGGCATTCCCTTGCAATGTGCCCCTCTTTCTGGCACTTAAGGCAGATAGGCTGTCCAGCCTCTGTAAACCTTAGAGGGGCCCTAGGCTTCACACTAGGGGTACTTGACGTCTTAACAGCTAGATCCTTTATTGCTTGTGTCAATTCACTTATTTGCTTCCCTTGCTCAGATACTACTTTAAGAACTTCATTTAAAGTCACTGGCTTGGCATAAGCATTTACTGCTGCACAATAAGTCTCATCTAACTGATCAGACACTTTGCTTTTGCTTTTAGTTTGTTTGGCATTCACAGAAGGTTCCTCTAGTGTCCAAAGACATGCTTCTTCACGCACCTCTACCATTGTGCAAGTGGGTTTATCCCTGACATATCTCCTAAGCTCTCGTCTAAGGGTAGAGTCACGAATCCCCTCAATAAACTGATCCCTCAAGACAACCTGTTCATTGGTGATGGCACTAGGTGATCGTTTGATCACCTTCTGTAGCGCCTTTCGTAATGCATGGGAATAGTCAAGTATGTCCTCTCCCTCTCTCTGTTTGCAACTATAAAAGTCATGTAGAAGTTGGGGCCCACTACGTTTATCAGTAAAGGCGTCTCTCAGATAACTGAACAAGTCACCGACCTGATCAACTTGACTATCAGTGCGCAGCCGTACCTCTTCTAAGGCTGACCCTTTCAACAATGACATGACAAAATCATACTGATCATGGGCTGACTGATTTCGTACACGTAGGACCCGTTCAATTTCTTCAATGAAATAATCCACTGACCGCCCATCTTTCTCAAAATCACCACTAAAGGGAGCAATATGTCGCTCTCTGGGAATGTAGACATAAGACTTACTGGCCTCACCCTTCAGACTTTCAATGGTAGCCATGGCTTGTTCATGTTTATCTCTAAGCTCTCTTAACTGAGATTGAATGTCATCTGCCCCAGAGGCTTCAGCCTGCTCCGTCATATTGTTT
Organism: Sardina pilchardus; assembly: GCF_963854185.1. NCBI lineage: Eukaryota > Metazoa > Chordata > Actinopteri > Clupeiformes > Clupeidae > Sardina > Sardina pilchardus. The sequence continues at coordinate 19,886,475 of NC_085014.1, read as the reverse complement.
AGAAGTCCTTGATAAACACTATCAAAAGGATAAAGTCTTTGGAACTGTGTCCCTGGAAGCAGTCTGGATGGTTCAGGCGTCTGGCTCTGTCCGCGCTCTTCTGGCCTCTCAGTCCTCGTCCGACGTCTGTGGCGTCGTCCCATGCACAATGACCTCACCACACCAGGCTTGGCTCCACCACACCGAAGGCCGCCGCCACCACTCTTCACCACTGCCGTATTCTGTTTATTTGCACTGCAACAACCCTAGCACCTCAAGACACCTAACTATCAGAATACCCCACTCCTGGTACCAAAATTTGTGGCCGGGTAAAATACACACAGCACAACAAATATAAAAGATAGGGTTTATTTCTGATAGATTCTTAGTTGAATATTTGTAATATGGAAAAGAAATGAAATACAGTATTCTCAACTTAAACAGTGATGAAACACACTATGTATTACCACCAAACCCACTTATACTTATACTCGTAACTAATTGCTTTATTGCAAGAGCTTAATCTTTAAGTCCAACTGCCCAAAAGAAAATAACAAAAAGATTGTTCACTCAGGAACTCAGTGTGGATTTCAAAATAGTCTATGCTGTAGCTATCCAGCTAATACACCTAAATGACCAATTACAGTGCAAATGTCTCGTCACACAGAATACGGCAGTGGCAATGCTAACAAAAGAAAAACATTGACATTAGTGTAGTTCCAGCATTGTCATTATTACCTTAAATCAATGTTAACTCTGAACACATACTCACTTCTATCTGAGCTAGCGAAACTAACGCAATCCCAGGTCTCTAGCTAGCGGGTCATGAGTCCTGGATAATCCATCCTCATCTTCGAGTCATCGATCAAAATGCAACTTTATTGTCCTAATACATAAACTCCAACATCTAAACTCTTAGATTTTGATCAAACTGCACACTTGCAACGTGCATTAAACTAGGATTGCTGGCTTGTTCATTACACCATGCTCCATCCGAAAACTTCTACTCGTCTCATTGCTGATGACATCACACTGTGCGCACGTTCTTAAAGGGACCTTGTGTTTTTTATCCTGACCAACGTACAGCAATACAGCTAATTCCTCATTCCTCTAGTGAAGCTTCCATCACCAGGCTACACTTACCAAAGTCGGTCGGTAGAATCACAAACACGTCCTTCTGCTGTATGAACTGTTCCCGGGCAAGTTTTTGTTCTGTTTTCAAAGAAAACTTGCCTTTAACATCTTCCCAAACAGAAGCGACAGCGGCTGCTGCTTTCGTTTCGTTGCTGCTTAAGTTTCGTTATCGTCACGTCACCAGCCAATAGCGTGCCAGGACTAGAGTATGGCCGTTTCTGATTGGAGCCAAAGATTCTGGCAATGAAACAGCGAAAGTAGATCTGCTGGTATCCAGCCTGAGCTGCCGGGCAGTCATTGGTAGGAAAGGCCATGCTCCTTGGCATGGAGTGGGGAGGGAGATTAGGCTAACTATCAAGTGTGGGGACAGACGGGGGGAGACTGAAAGAAAGTGAAAATGGCAACAGCAACAGTCGCTTCAGTGCCACTCCGTCCACAAGTATCAGGTACATGCAGAGGGGGAAAAAAAGTCTAGACAGTCTATTGCTTTCCTGGCGGTGGTTCCCGGCTTTCTGTAATGGACTTTGATTTTCTCAGACAGAAAGGTACTGCCCGGTGCTAAATACGACCACAAGCAGTTCGCTCATGTGCACAATTTGTTTTCTTCCGATGCCAACGGATGACCTATTGCAGCCCTTCCCTGCTACAGTAATTCAGCTTGATTCATATGACTCACAGCACATCATTAGAGGACTAAATGATTCGGCGTTCTCTCACACTGCTCCCTTTGATTTCTTTTAGTGTCAAAATCAAACCTAATCAATGCCACACGGGTGCCATACATTTTTAATCACGCTCATAAATACACAAGTAATTCCCAGCTGCCGTGCGGCCGCCACGTCGATGAAGCAGGTACATTCCTCTCTGGCTTGTCAAAAAGCCAGAAGTGCTCTCTTCCTCTGGCCTCTGGTGGTGGACTTGCATCAGGGGTCAACAGTGGTTTGCTCTTCGTCCTCCCCCCCAATCTGTACTCCTCTTCCTCTTCCCCCTCTTCCTCTGCCTCCCTTCTTTTCATCATGCAGTCAGGGCCAGATTGTGGACGTGGCCAGGAAGCCAGCACTGCAACACACTTATTCCCTCTCAGACCTATTAACTGCGCTTTTTTTTTCTTCTTTTTTTTTTTTTACAGAAGCGTCTCCACACCGCAGCAACGACTTGGCTCTCACCATCAATAACAATCAGACGGACACAAATAAACTCTGACCGCTCGGCTGACTCCAACCACAGTGGGGGTCGATAAACATGGTGTTAATTAGGCCAAAATTCCTCCAAAACCCATTTCACAGCTGATTGATATTGTATTTTGAAACTCTTCCTCTTTTTTTTCTCTCTAGGAGTCATTTTCATATAGCTCCTAGTTCCATATTGAACATAATATTTAGTTCACTCTTTGCAAAGTATATTCATAAAACACAGTACAGTATGTGCAAAAAGGACTTACATAAGATATACTGTACATAAGATATTCCATGCTAACCAATTTGAACCAACCAGTCTAGTCCTTCTAGGCTCTATTTCTGGTTCTGCATGTACCAGTTGAGTAACACTGCTTTATTTTTTAAGAGCCGTCCTCTTAGTGGTTGAGTCTAACCCAATGCCCCCCCCCCCCTCCCCCTCCAGCCATTCATCACGGCTTATCTCAGGTGCTTTATGTGACTCATCTTTCATGGGCAAACATGAGAATGGCCGTCTTTTGTCATGACAGGACCTTTACTCAAGCAATCAGAGAGATTACACAAGGCAACACACACAACAACATGGCCAACAAAAGACCTAGACCAGAATCGGTCATCGGCCCGTGACAGAGTGGCGCTGTTTAAATGATGTTCGGTGTGACCTTGAGTATCTAATATGCACTTTTCATGGCAGTGAAGAAGTGGCTAAGCGAGATGTTCAAATATCACGTGCGATTTCCCTCCACCCACGTAAACAAGCTATGGATGAGGAAGGATGCCGATGAATTATTCAAACCGGTCGTTAACCGGGAGAGGAATGTAAAGCACCCCGGCAGGGCGCGCGATCGCAGTCTTTGCTGACCACACGTGTGCGATTTTAAACATTAAAAAAAAGACATCACCGTCAATGCATTCAAACACCTCACCTCACCTCAGCCCAGCCCAGGCCAGCAGTGTAATTAAAGCACAGGCCTCCTGTGGTCTATTCACCTTTCCCCACTCATTTAATCACGCTTTGCATTTGCAGTGTCTCCCACATGAGCTATAGGCAGCGCACTGTTAACGCTCCGACATCTTAAAGCCCTTGAGCGTCGAGGCTATAGTCTACCTGTAAAGGTCGACCATTAACATACTGTGTCTCCTTCATGGTCTCCGATGGAGGATGGAACTTTTATGCTCGTGTTGCTCTACGTTCTCTCCTTCATCTCACCTCGACAGGAGGACAGCTGTAACTATGGCGATGAGGTGCAAGGACAACGTGGTGGGCATTTTTATGGACGTTAAATGACACAGAAGTGTAGGGCGAACATGATGCCATTTGTTTGTGTGTGTGTGTGTGTGTGTGTGTGTGTGTGTGTGAAGGAGAGGGGGTGCAGCTATTGGGGTGAGGGGAGCTGAAACGCTATGAAACCCAAATGAAAGAGATGGATATGCGTGGAGAAGGGCCCCTTACGGTGATTTACGTCTCCCTTTTCAGGGCCATAAAATGTACATGCGCTGAGGAGGAGGCAATTAGACTTGTATTTCATTGTCAAAGGCAGAAGCTACACGCATGGACTTTAGTGGTATTGGTATGTGTGTGTATGTGTGTGTCTGTGTGTGTGTGTGTGTGTGTGTGTGTGTTGGGGGGGGGGGGGGGTTGTCAGTGTAATTAAAAGCCTCTGTTTCTGGTCTGGTAAAGCATCCCTTGTATTTCATGAAGCATAAAGATAGAGGATGAATTATCCTGCTTTCCCAACACACAAATCATAACTCCTGATCTGTGGGTGGGTGACAGCGAGCAGCTTGGAGAGTGTAAATGTGTTGAGTGTATGCCTGAATAATAGCGGTGTGTGCATCTGTGTTCAGCGTGAAAGCGTGCATACGAATAGCTGATCTCTGCACATGTGATGCGTGGCGATGTGAAAAGTGTGAACTGCTCATTTTGCTGTCTGAAAACAAGACAAGACACACAGATTCAAAGTGTTCAGAATTGGGCTTGACACGTTTGAGCAAGGCTCAAACAATCACCCCATGAAAACATTTGTGCAACTTCCCAAAATAAATAAATAAATAAGAGAGAATCTATGAGAAACAGAGTTAGAGTGTTTGAGTGAGGGAGAGACAGACGAGGATGGCAATAGCAGCCCTGATGGGCGAGAGAAGTTTCCAGAATAGCCGTCTAGCCGTCTCCCGTCTGGCCCAGTTGCAGGTGAAAAGACGGAGCTGTCAGCCATAGAAAGGCACTTGAGCCGTACAGAATGAGCCGGAGAACAGTGGGGAAGGTCGGGAAGGGACTGCTTTGAATGAATGACAGTCTTTCTGGCTTCCAAAGTCCTTATCTAAAGACCCACTTTACAAGGACCCAGTCTGCTGAACTCTCAGGAGGAAAAAGTCAATGTATTCCAGCTCGTTGAAGATAAAGACCCATTTCAGCAGAGAGAAAGTGACTCTGGCTACAGTTCCACTGTAATACCTGTGGAGACCTTTGAAGAAACAGTTAACGTAGAGACAAAGGAAAAAGATGCCATCCTGAAAGTAAGGGTCGATCACACACACGGCGGTCAGTCAGTGGTCAGTGCATGTAGGTTGCACAGTAGGAGCGAATCTCAATCACAGACTCAGATCCTTTAGCTTTTACCCTCTCTGCCCTCACAGCCCATGGCTCTAACTACAGCTGTCACAAAGGAGTGACCTTTCCCTCGTCATGTAGCACGTGTGGTTATTTATGTTAATGGACGCAGCTCAGAGGGATCCACATCTGTTTCCATCCACTGGCTGTCGCTCTGGGAGACATGGAGGGGGGTCAAAGTGAAAGAGGTCAACATGTCTAGTACGGATGGGGGAGGTGTATGTGTGTGTGTGTGTGTATATGTGCGTGCGCATGTGTGTCCAAGTGTGTTTGCGTGTGTGTGTGTGTGTGTGTGTGTGTGTGTGTGCGCGCGCAGGGTGTGGTTACACAAAGGGAAAGCGTGGCGTGGTAAATCCACATAATGTTGATGCTCAAGATCATCCAGACCCACAATGCACTGCGGATATCAGGCTGATGCTTTCTCTCCCTATGCAAGTATGTATGTAAATCCAGCTGTGGCACTGCCCAAAACAGAACAGAGATTCTGATCATAACATTCACTGAACTACATAAACCTTCTACTCTTCTGCACTTTTGTTGTTCTTACTTACTAGTTGAGAGAGGAGTTTTTCCCCTTATTTCAAATGTGGGTCGCAGCTACTTTAAACCCTATACATAATATTTCCTCATTATATTCAGAGAAATGAGATAATGTTTTAAACATGTTGACAGTTTAAAACAGTAATGATTTATGCTGTTCCATTATTCATCCCATAAGAATGTATCTACTCTGTGAATTATGCACAAAATGCAAAGGAAAAAATCCTTTTGAACCAGAGATGCTTCAAATTTTTGAGCGGCCAAACACCAACATTGTTAAACATTAACTGATGAAAGTAACTGATGGATTGCTATTCATTTGAAGAAAGATTAAAAGTCACTTTGCGGCCACCGTTTTTGAAAAGAATTTCAGCTCAGCAAAGTGAATTGCTCAGAATCTCTTTTGAAAATGAAGATTAATTTGGAAAGGGCTCAGCAGTGATGTTTTAAAACATATTTTGTCCATTTCAACAGAAGAAGGAACCACTATTCCATTTCAAAGGCCGGACCAATAAAAGCCATTAGTGAAACTATATATTTTTTCTCTTTCCCAGTGAACCACCATTGTGATTGGCTCTTGTGAAGCTGTCTTTTTGCGTCAGCTTAAACCAGACAGTGCTTCAATGACTTCTGACATATTGCGTTTTGTCCATCTGCCAGTTTCAGCTCTTCTCCAGATGGAATCACTCCTCTGAGTCTCCATAGTGTCACCGCCAACATCATGCTACACAGCAGATGCCTCCTTGTTGTGTGCACATCTTTGCTTTGGGACACCCATCTCAAACATGTCATTCAATGGCGCAAATATTAGCTGCGTTTTTCTTCGCTCTCTAGGAGTTCGAGACGGATGTTTGACCACAGATGCCCCTGTATGTGCACAGCACAGGCAGATGTAGAAGGACCCCAAAGAGATTAGCCAATAAAGACAGTGGTGGCATCTTTATGGATGAGTGGTTTAGATATGATCAGACACGAATCTAATTGCATTGCGACTTCCCAGCTTTCAACAAGGCTCGGGAGCACCCTCGCGTAAATATGGCTCCCGAAATGCCATTCACGAGGACTTCATTTTGTAGGCAAGTGAGTGTTAATTGCCATTGGTTTCAACAAAATTAGATGTAGGCTTATGAAGATGCTTTAAAATCTCTCTTTCACTCGATTTGACAAATGAGCAAAACTCCATGTATCTAAATTGTTATCGCACAGCCTTGAATTGATTTTGTGTCACACCAATAGATGCAAGTATATTCATTCAGATATGGCCTAATCGTGTTTTGGATTGAGACAGACAGGTTGATACATATGCATTGATTGACTTGAGCGACTATTCGTTTGAGTGGGTGCTCACTGGTAATGGTGTCTAGTTATGATTCACATTTTGTGTTTTGAATATTTGTGGCCCTGTTCTGTTTGACTATGAAAATAAATGTCAACAAGAACTGCCACTGTGTTGTACTGTCAGCAGGTGCAGTATGGCAGCTGTACTAAACACACACACGCACACACACACACACACACACACACACACACACACACACACACTCACACTCACACTCACACACTCACACTCACACTCACACTCACACTCACACACACACTTAATAAAACTCATTAACCGCCAGTGTGTTTCTCCTACTTGCAGAAAAGGGAAGTGGGGGCAGAGAATGTGGGTGGTGAGAAGCCATCCACTGAAACGTCAGAAGATGGAGTCAGAATGTCCCAAATATCCATCTTAAAAAATATTGCAAAACATGTTTTAAGTGTTTTAATATGGGAGAAACATTTTCATACCACACATGAAATATGTTTAATATACAAAGCCATATCTCATGTTTGTGTTAATATTGCTGTCATCGTGTAATATGCTATACCCAGAGTTTCAGAGCAATAAATGATTATTTAAGTACATTTATAGTCAAATTGTTGCCACTTCGACTGACTTTTGTCAGAAATTGAATTTTCAGCGAGTATTTTCCCTGTCAGACAAGGAGGAACTTTTCATCACTGCCTTCAGCTCACTGGGTTACTGCCTTTGTCACAGAGAGACCTTGTCAAAGTGATATGAGTCTGAGTATAGGAGGGCTGTTAAGATGATTAACTGTGCAGGCAATGACAGAAAGGGGGAAAGGCAAAATCACCATTTTGTTTTGAACCGAAGCGTGAATTTAGATATTCAGCCTGGCAGGGGGGGGAGAAGAAAGAAGAAGGTAGAAGAAGACAGGCAAGTCCACCCCACGAGGCACAAGGTCCAGGGGGAAGCTGTGGTCAAAGCCTCTCCGGTGACATGTGGACCTAAATGGTCTCCACCTGGGACCTGTGGCTGTCTATAGGCACAGCACAAAACAAACAGCAGAGGCAGCAGGGGACGCAAATGAACCGCTGTGGAGAGACACAGGGCCACTGGGAAGACGTGCCGGGTGACAACATGATGTATGCAGCGTTACACACTGATGTGAATGCTTTCCAGGCAATACTTGTCTCTATTGGCGACAGTCGAAGCCAACGGTCTAGTGGGTCCGCTGAGGTTATTCCAAATAGGTGCGTAAACATCATTTCCCAGAATTCCTGCATCTGTCACTGCACATCCATTACCATGGTTACATTTCAAGCCCAAGATAGAAGCACTGTCCTGAGTGTATATGTGTGTGTGTACTGTATGTGTGTGTGTGTGTGTGTGTGTGTGTGTGTGTGTGTGTGTGTAGGTAGGTAAGTAGATAGACAGCAAGCTTGGTGCGGGTAGCCTGCAAAACAGAGCAGACGTTTCCACTGAGAGCGATGGACACAAAGCCGCGTTGGGCTCAGCAGGGATTCAATAAGCCGTCTGGGCGCTTCTTTAGTCGAGTGCTGCTGTGCGTTCAGACTGGGGCTCTTGTTTTCTTTCTCACCTACTGTACAGTACGTGCATTAATCGCATTCACGCATTGCAAAGACGAGAGGCGTGAAAAGCGTTTCACTGTCTTCCCAACACGCTTTTCAGCGTTCGTCTACCTCTCTTGTCTCTTGTTTTTTTTTGTGTATGTGTGAGTGTGTGTGTGTGTGTGTGTGTGTGTGTGTGTGTGTGTGTGTGTGTGTGTGTGTGTGTGTGTGTGTGTGTGTGTTTAAGGCAACTGTGGTAAGGCAACACATGCTACAACACATGTTACACCTAATTCGCTGCTTGCCTGTCTGGGTCAGCATGGTCTTTTCTGTGGGTTGCACTGTTCAACATTAAGACGAGCAGATGGGAGGTTGATTAAAAAAACAAAAAAAACAATAAAGACACAAAACAGGGGGGAAAATGGTGGCGCAAAACAAAACATCGCCTAAGTGCTCAGACAGGACAAGAGCGGAGTGAGAGGAGATGCTGGGAGCAAATGGGCGCGTTCACGTTCACGACTTGATTTGCAGCCAAGTCATGCCGACCAATGGGGCACGGTGTCACACACCATTAATATTCGACTATATTTGGGTTTCCTCTACCTCCGTCTCCCTCTCTCTCTCTCTCTACGGCTGCATCTCTCACTCTCTCTCCGCCACTACGTATCTCTCTCTCTCTCTCTCTCTCTCTCTCTCTCTACGGCTGCATCTCTCACTCTCTCTCCACCACTACGTATCTCTCTCTCTCTCTCACACTCTCTTCTCTCTCTCTCTCTCTCTCTCCCTGGCGTGGCTGACAGATGTATCCTCGGCCCCCAGATGTCAGCGCTCCTGCTCGACTCTGTTCTGGCAGCCAGCAGCTTCTAGTGGCTGTGCAGCTCTTGCTGGGTGATGACGCTGTCGGGGCCAGCCATGTTCAATAACGGCTCTCACCACCAAGCCCCTGCCACTTTCACCTCTCCCCACGCCTCCTTGTCCTCATTCCCAAACTCTTCACTCTCTTCCTCCTCCTCCTGCTCCTCCTCTTCATTCTCCTGCATCCTCCTCCTCCTCCTGTCCTCTTTGTTCTCCTCCTCCTCCTCTTCCTCATCCTCATCTTCCTCCTCCTCCTCCTCTTTGTTCTTCCCCTCATCCTCCTCTTCATTCCCCTTCTCATCCTCTTCTTCCTCCTCCACCACCTCCTCCTTCTCCTCCTCTTGGTCTTCTTCCTCCTGCACCACCTCCTTTCCCTCCTTCTCTTCCTTCTCCTCCTCCTCTTCATTCTCCACTACTCTTCCTCTGCCCTGACCCCTGGTCCACCACGTCCCCTTAACTCCTTTGCCTCACATGATTCGGGTGACTGATCCTCATCCTACCGCACTGACCTGAGGCACAGTAATTCTGTATGGATAAGTTCATTAGTGTGTGTGTGTGTGTGTGTGTGTGTGTGTGTGTGTGTGTGAGTGTGTGTGTGCGCTTGTGTGTGCACGCACACATGTGCATGTGTTTATAGTGGTGTGTTAATGTGTGTTTGGGCTGATAACATGACAGGTGGAGGGGGGTCAAGCTGTCGCCGTGGTGACCATATGTCGGAAACCTCCGGCTCAGCAGAAAGGGAAACTACAAAGCGAGCAACCCTCCTATGCCAACACAGGTTCTGTGAGCCGGCTGTCTAACATTTTGTGTGTTGGCTCCCAAAGGAACAAACCTCATCTCAAAGCTGCAACACACACACACACACACACACACACACACACACGCACACACGCACACACACACGCACGTCACACACAATCGCACAGGGAGAAGAAAAAGAGATAAAATAGGACTTTTTCTTTATTTATTTCCTTTCTTTCAAAGATGGCCTTCGAGCAGGATGGGGAAGAATGACTCCTGACTGCTGGCTTTATATCCCCAACTCATTTGTGTGGCAGAATGTAATGCATCTTTAATAAGGCTGCTTCTGTAACGCAGAGAGATAATTGTGTTGAGGTGAGGGTTTAATCTCACGCGCACCCCCCACCACACACACACACACAGAGAGACAGATACAGAGAGAAAGAAGAAGAGCAAGAAAGAGAAAGAGAGAGAGAGATATTGCAAAGAGCGAGACCTTTATCTCCTTAGGAGATGCTCAAGTGTGCGCGGGGGTCTGCCGACAAGACGGATGACTGGAACAGAAGCAATTTGATGGTCAGGGCCCGTGAGTGATTTGTCATGTCGAGCCGAAGCCCTTTGATCTCAAGTTTACAAACCCATTAATGGCTCCTTCCAGCATTTTGGCCGCGGAAAGCTTACACGCGCCTATCGCTCTGTGCTGCTTTTTGCTCTCCCTCTCCCTCTCCCTCTCCCTCTCCCTCTCCCTCTCCCTCTCTCCCTCTCTCTCTCTCTCTCTCTCTCTCTCTCCCTCCCTCTCTCTCTCCCTCTTGTTTCATAAAGCCTCTTTGGATGATTCACTCGGCGGCGTTCAGCAGTTGAAAAACTCGGCATTGCCAGCAAAATAAGAGGGGGGAAAAGTCAAACGTGAGCAATAAAAACACCTGGTGTAAAATTGCCTCAACATGGGCTCAGCACGAGAAGCTTGCAGTAAGCAGCAGTGATATGCCAACCACCCCCTCTCCCAATTTTATGGCAACTTGAGCACATAAAATCCAGCGCAGCTCCACTGACACCCCCACACAGTACATGTCTCTTTTTGTTGCTCTGTCCCTATTCATTTTACCATGTCATAAACACAACAGAAATGTGCCACATACTGTAACATTTTTCACACGCCAATCACATCTCGATCCCATTTCTTTGTCTTGTGTGAAATGAAATGTGTTCCTCTCTACCTTCAATCTTTTTATCTGCAGATGAGTTTGCATATGCGGATACATCTGCACTCACAATTTCTCACTCTGTCCTTTTTTAATTTTAATATGCGACAAGTATTGCAAAAAAATATATATACTTTCTTTCCTCTTCTGGGTCCTCTATCCCTCTCTGGAGGAGGAATTTCTCTATTTCCGTCTCTTTGCCTCTATCCTTATTTTGTGATCTCTCCAACTCTCCTCTTATTTTCTCTGCTTTCCCATCTTGCTGGAGTTTTAATTTTAATATAAACTGGGGGAGAGAAATAAAGAGCTTATGGCACTGTGAAAACAATCCCACAGAGAATACCACCCCGAAAGCCCTTAATACACGTGCGCACAGAGACACTCAGACGCACACAGACACACACACACGCGCGCGCACAC
>NC_085014.1:19702462-19869962 GCF_963854185.1 Sardina pilchardus | reverse complement strand
CAAGAGAAAACAACATTTGTGTGTGTGTGTGTGTGTGTGTGTGTGTGAGTGAATGTGTGTGTGAATGCACACTGGCCATAAACTCATCTGCTCAGAACAAGCAAGGCCCTCCCACCTCTCTCTCTCCCAATATTTGTTTCCTTGCATCAGCGCGTCGCGGTAAACAAAGATGAGTGTGACGCAGGAGACACAGGGATGCAGGAGACGGAGGGATGCAATTGAAAGAGGAGCAATGCATGTCGTGCATGTGCCATAAGCTTCACTGGCAGCGGAGGGTGAGACATAAACACACATGGCGCCCAAGAGGGAATTGGATTTGAGCACGGATAGGTGCCAGTGGAAGCGACAGCCGCTGATGGGTCCTTCGAGCCGGAGCAGTACTCAAGGCCTGGGCGACAGTTTGTGACAGAGCCACGCGATCGCTTTTCGCTTGCTTTAAGTTGCTTTTTTGGAGGGTGAGAAGGGGAAAGTACTACATCTCACACCTCAAAAGATGAGATTTGTGAGATATATTCAACAAGGGGTGAGCTTGGTCGAGAAGAGGAAGAGTGAGCTGCAATTTTTTTAAGATGTTAAGAGGTGGTTGAGGTTGGTGCTGATGGGAGTGCTTTTGAAAAGTGCTAAAAAAAAAAGAAGGGGACTGTAGAGTGAGTAGAATTTTTAACACCGTTTTGATAACAGAAGCCCCTGCCCAGCTCTCATAAACACTGACGAGTTATGACACAAGCCTCTAAAGACGTTTTTTAATGAGTGGCTCCTTAAAATTCAGTAAAGTGTTTTCTCCTCCCAACAGCATGCAAATTTGGGAGTCATCAACTTAAGCCATTTTTTTTTTCTTCCACAGTCACAAAACCAAACCCAACCCCACGTAATCCTTCACAGTAAACAACACAAAACAACATTATGAAGTGTAACTGCTCGGCAGTCCTCATTTCAGCCTTTCATTTTTCCTCTAGATGTCTAGACAGTTCCGTGCTACAGTACTTGTCGGGAATCCATTTCCACATGTGCCACTGTCTGCCGGCTGAAGAAGAGGAAGAAGACCATGCAGCCAGTGTCTGGTGCTTCTTTTTTAGTGTCTCGCAATCAAAGATGGCAGGGTAGTGAGTAGGATGTGCTCGGCTGGCATCCTCCGGGCAGTCGGGGCTTACGAGGTCCCGGGGGGGCAAAAGGGCATTTAATGCATTTTGCTGCTGCGTGCACATGGCTGGCTGTGCGTGAGCTAGAGGAGGGCAGCGCAGACACCGCCAGCGCCTCACATTAAACGCTGCACCGAAGGGAACGTCTCTCCCCTCTCTCTACGCTGCTCTGGTTCTCTCTCTCTCTCTCTCTCTCTCTTTTCATCACTTTCTTTCTCTTGCCATTTCTCTTCTATCTCGCCTTTCTTTTTCTTTCATCTCTCCCTCTCTTTCTCTCTGTTCTGTCTCACCATCTCTCATTTCCTTTCCATCTTTCACTCTCTGCTCAGTCTCTTTACATACTGTATCTACCTCTTTTCTCTCTTTTCTTTCTTGTCTGTCTCTCACTCTTTCCTTCCATTCTCCCTCTCTCTCTCCCCTTCTCTCTCGCTCTCTCTCTCTATCTATCTCTTTTCCAATTCCATTCATCTCTTTCTCTCTCGCTGCCCAGTAAGCCCGGGTAGGCTGCATCAGGGCTTATTGGCTGGACCAGACCTCTGACAGCTGAGTTCACTGCAACGTGCAATTGTGCTCAGAGCAATCAGGGAATATATTCTCCTACATAAGACACTCACGGAGGAATCAAACTAGTCCGACTAAACAGGCTTACGAGCCCTAACAGAAAACTGCAATTAGAAAATGGTGCATGCTCAAATATAGTGATTCCTCATTAGTTGACTGTGTGTGTGTGTGTGTGTGTGTGTGTGTGTGTGTGTGTGTGCGCGCGTTATTATGCATGAGCATTTGTGATGCCTCGTACTGAACGTCTCAAAGTACTACTTTAAATATATTGAGTCTCATAGCAACTGAGGCAGCGCTGACTGAACTCACCCAAGCCTGGAAGAGGAGACAGTAGCCCTTTGAAATGGGGAAACACAAGAAAGTGCTCTTTGTTGTTGCCTCTCACTGTTTGATCTTACTGTACTGTATGCGTTTGATGTCCGACGGAATGGGCAGTGGGCTCCAGGTCAGTGCTCTGGTGGTCAGCTGAAAAGATCCGACATTGATCAAGTTTGGGCTTGTTTGTAAAATGAATTGCTTCTACCGGACAGGCCTTCTACTTGTAAAACTTTCTGTTGTCTGTGAGTCTTTTTGCTACGTCACATAGTCCATGGTATGTTTACTTGCTGTTGAGGTGTAAACATTCGAGTGTAAATCAGCCTATAGATTTGCTGTGCGTGGTGCATCATCACGGGAAGAGGGAAATGGTCCTACTGCTTAGCAACAGCCTCTACACCCATGGATACAGCTCCGCCGTAGAGCATTTTCTCCAGTTCTACGGCGTCTGAGTGAGGACGCGTGATGCTATGATGGTATGTCAAGGTCACTTGTGATGGAGCGCAGCAGAGCTGAAGAGTGCTGGTAAACAACGGAACTTAGACTTGGACACCATACACTGCACTTAATTTGTCCCTCTCCACCCCTCTGCATCCTTTTCTTTATCCCTCTCTCCATCCCTCTGCCCCATTGTTCTTTATCTCTCTCTATCCCTCTGCCTCCTGTTCTCTGTCGCTCTCTCCATTCATCTACCTCCTTTTCTCTCTCTCTATCCCTCTGCCTCTTTTTCTCTATCCCTCTATCACCTCTCTACCTCTGTTTCTCTATCCCTCTCTATCTCTTTACCTCCTTTTCTCTGTCCCTCTCTCCATCTCCCTGCCTCATTTTCTCTCTCTATCCCTCTGCCTCTTTTTCTCAATCCTTCTATCACCTCTGCCTCCTCTTCTCTATCCCTCTCTCTATCTCTATGTCCTTTTCTCTATCCCTCTCTCTATCACTTCACCTCCTTTTCTCTATCTCTCCATCCCTTTGCCTCCTTTCCTCTTCACTCTCAGTCCTCCCCTCCTCCTCCTGAGTGCTGATGTCATGCATGGCGAATGAGGAGCTCTGAGAGGTCTGTTGGTGGTGATGGCGAGATGGACTGGAGTGTGTGTGGAGAAGTGTGTGTGTGTGTGTGTGTGGGGGGGGGGTTGAGTTGATTTGGGAAGTGTTTGGTGTTGGGGAGGATTACAACTGTGCTTGTCAGATAACAGGCCGCCACCGACACCATGAAATCCAAGAGCTCGCGCGCACTCGGGCTGTGTAATTCCCTCCAAATGCGGAGTAAAATAGCGGGGGCGGTAAAGGCTCTCCCCCTCAGAGGTTAGATCAAATTAAATCCAGCTGCACTTGAAGTCGCAGAGCAAAAAAAAAACACAGCCACCGTCCACTAACCTCCGTGAAGAGCCATTCAGACGTTGAGTGGAGGGGGGGGGTGGAGGGGGGTAGAGAGTTGTGTATCCAGGGCCCCGGCTATAATGTCCACTTTGTTGAGATTGCGTTTGGCATCAGCTCGGTTACGAGAGCGGGTTACCGTCGCTGGGGTTTCGGGGATGTGCTCCGCCGGGCAGTTGCCATGACGATTCGCTGTTATTGATTGCCCCGACCGGTGCTTTGGCTCCATTACCTTGCGTCCTGGCGGCTGATACTATTTAATGGGCTGGGGGTGGTGGGGGTGAGGGTGGTGGTAGGGGGTGGGGGGGGCCTGGGAGCAGGGCATGGCGGCGGCGGCGGCTGTGGCACAGGTGGCCCGCAGTCACGGCGCTCTCTGAAGGGCAAAAGGCTCAGGCTGTCCGGCTCCCGCCGGGGTCAGAACTCAGGCCCCCCCGCTGCCCGGCGTCGTGCCCATTAGCGGGATTGACTGACCGCCCTTGAGTGGAGGAGCGCGGCGCCCCATTCAGAGCGACCGCGGGGGCCGTAATGTCCGCTACGTTATATCGTTGAGCAGCCCATTTCCAGCGGAGCGCTCGGCTGTGTGTTTAATAGGAGGGACAATTGGACTGCGTGGCCGGTGTGCCGATGAATTGGATACAGTCGTGTCCACTCAATTAAGCAGTCGCTGCTGCTCATCAATGCTCGCCGCGCCGGCGAAATGTCCCTGCTGTTACCTTTGCTTGATTTGAATGAGAGCATAACAGAGCTGCGAGACAAGACACAGTTTTTTTTACTCAAGGCGCGTTAGCTTCTTAACAGGGAGACTGTTTCATTCCACTGTCTCAGTCTCAGACAGAGCGTCTGGCATATAATCAAAGGCCCGGAAACCGCCATGTTCTGTTCCAGCTCTAGTCAAATTGATAGGGAGATTTCAACATCACAAAACACAAATGTGTAGAGAACTCTTAGTCTCATGACTTATCTATCTATTTTACAAGACACGGAAAAAAAAACAACCAACCAGGTTTGAATGCAAGAATGAATCAGAGAAACCTCTATAGAGCCTGGTGTCCCTGACTGCCAATTATTTTGTGATACCCTAGCATAAGCAAACTGCAGGAGTCCACCCCCTGCCTAGTCTTGGCAGGAGCTAAAAAGTTACTGTGGCTGTAAAAAACTCTGACGATAAAAATGTTAAACTTGTAGCCACCATTGCTCGTTGCTCGCAAAATGTGACAAACGTACTGTCTAAACATCCAGAGTCCTCTAAACAAATTGGCAGCATTCTCACATAACCTTAGCTAACCCTGCATGTCAAGCTCTCTGTCTAGCCGTGTGAATGAAGAGGCTTGGCATTAGCCATGCATTGCCGCGCTCGCCGTCTGGTTATCTGCCAGACGCACACACAGCCAGAGCCCCTTACACACTTCCATTACACGGCAGTGCCTCTCTCTCTTTCCCTCCATCTTTCTCCCCCTCTCTCTCCCTCTCTCTTTCTCTATGTCTGTATGTCTCTCTCTCTATGTTTCTCTGTCTCACTTTTTTGCTCTCTCTCTCTCTCTCTTGTCTGTATGTCTCTCTATCTCTTTCTATGTTTCTCTGTCTCACTTTTTTGCTCTCTCTCTCTCTCTCTTGTCTCTCTCTCTTTCTTTCTCTTTCGCTTGCTCTCTCCTCTCCCTTTCTCTCTGTCTGTATGTCTCTCTCTCTCTCTTTTTCTGTCTCACTTTTTTGCTCTCTCTCTCTCTCCCTCTCTCTATTTCTTCCTTTCTCTCTCTCGCTCTCTCTCTCTCACTCTCTGTTGGTCGAGCAGATGCTGGTCACAGGGGGACACCTTACCCCTCGCCTTTATTTTCACCTTGAGGTCCACCAAAAACAATCCCCGACCACTGACCACCCCTACACTAACACACACACACACACACACACACACACACACACTCACTCTCACACACACACACACACACACACACACACACACACAGACGCCTAACTCAATCCCCGGTCTCTCTGTGGCCAGACTGTGACCATGTTGCCGTAAGACAGCTGGATGCTGGGACCCGTTCAGAGCGGCTTGAGGTCAACACTGTGTTTGCCTTTTTCCAAGATGAGCGTCACGGCTCAACGGGTTTTCCCATCTTTTTTCTCTCGTCTTTTTTTTCCCGCTCACAGCAGCAGCCCACCTGGGGCCTTTCAAGGCACGCACAAACATTTTCTCCCAGCGAGCTGGCGAGAGGTTTTCCGGCCATTTTAATTTATCAACAACACAGGGGTGGCACAGGGTGGCCATTTGGGCTGGTTATTTTGGAGACGGTCAGATAAGGACAGGCGCGGTTTGGGGGACGGACGAACGGTCAACCTGTACAAACTGGTCTCCAAGGGGAAGCTCCTCTCAGACAAAGCTGGCAGGAGTTCATGTCTGGAGGCAGACATCTCTGGGTGAGATTCTGCTGTGGATACCACACACTGTTTTGCCTTCTCTCTGCTCCTACTGGGCTGTTGTGAGAAGGACAACCTCCATCAATCATCTCCCCAACATGCCATGCTCCCCTCAGTCAAAACAAACCAAGAAAGCGAGAAACGCATCTGGTAGAACATAAAGCCTGACTGTGGGGTGTCTTCAAAGTGCCTGAAACCTCTGCATTAGTTAACAGTTGGCAAAAAACACAAAGGAAAGAGAGAGAGAGGGGGGAGAGGGAGGGGGGAGAGAAAGGTAGTGTGTGAGTGAGTGAGAGAGAGAGGAGGAGAGATCTTGTCCTTCTCCATGCAGTGTTTGCAGCTTAGGAGATGTACTGTATAGGAGAGAAAGAGGCTCTCTCCTGGTCAAAGCCAGGGCCAGCAGAGCTTACCGAGTTCTGGGAGGAAGTCCAGGAGAGGCTCCGCTGCCGCTGCCGCTGTCGCTGCCGTCGCTTTCTCTCAGCGCTGGCAACTCCTCCTGCGGGCACTTCACAGAGGAATATGATTGAGCACGCAGCCACCTACTCCAGAGATTAGCCGTGACGGGGGCTGTGCATTTCCAGGCCTGGGCCCCTCAATGTGACCTGTGCTGCTGGCGGAGGGGGAAAGTGGTTTACCTTCGGCTTGTGTTGTGTGGGGCTCTCACATCACATCACAGGGCTGTGCTCAAGCTGAAGAGCTGTCGGGAAACACAGATTTGATATAGCACAAATCAGGCACAGACTGAAAAACAATTACACCTTAAAGGCATGCTTAACAGTTTTTTTGACATTAACGTAACGTTTCCAAAGCATTTTGATGGCACATAACCTCACAACATGACGAACCGCACTCCTACCATTGTCTGAGCTGCTCTCTGTAGGCAATTACCAACACTGGGTAGAAAACAAGCAAAGAGTGCCTTTAACATTGACATTACAGATCTAATCACTCCAGTTTAAATGCGAGTTTGGTACACGCCTGACATTTTATCTATTCATTTACGATGTTGGATAAAAAAAAGGATAAAAATGTAGATAAAAATGCAGCCTTATCATGATGCTACTAATGATTTAGAGATGTCAAACATTTCAAAGATGTCAAACTTTTATTAAACAATTATCGTCAGGAAAAAACTTTTTTATTTTTAATATTTTTAATTAACATTTGCAATCTCCTCGCTGTCTGTCCCCTCTACTCTAGTCAAAGTTAAATAGTCACAGTTTTGGCTTCTTATCAGTTGTATCTAGCCGATATTAATTTAATCTATTCCTCAGACTCTAAAGGCTATAACTGATAAACTTCCCTGCAATCTTGGGCACATACCTGGCTGCATAAATCACACGACCTTAGAGGCCCTGCTGCAAAGCCATCTCTGAATGAGTAGAGCCTCAGCTAGCTTACAAATACAGACATTTCTTTGGCTCACGAGTACATAAATCTGGCAACACAGAGAGCCTTCTCAGAGACTGAGTGGGGAGATTTAGTCAACTGCTTTTAGTTTAAACATTTAAAAATCTGACTAAATGAAAGCCCCTTGACAGTTGACCTAGAAGTATAGAATGACGTGTGTGTGTGGTGTGACGGGGATGAATAAACAGGCAGATGCTAACACTGAAGGGTGACACGTTGTAGGCGATGTGGTTTTAAAATATTTAGTATTTAGAATAAGGATTTTTGAATATTTAAAGCATGTAAAGATGGCTTTACCAGTCCTGAGGGCTTGTCATAGTGAGCATAGAGTCTACCAACAACTATAGCTACACGCTGCTTCTGTCTGCTTTTACACAAAGAGTGAGTCATCACAAACCTTGTTGTGTCAGGAGCAAATGCAAAGCTTAGCGGGACAGAAATAGCTGCACAAACAGACAAATAAATAGGTGAAAAAAAGACCATGACAATGTTGTGTCGCGTCTCGTCGCATCTCTGCCGCCGCCACACAAACCAGACACGCCAGCACGCGTGAGGAGCGACTCCGTGAAACTTCAGCTCCAATCTAATCCACGTCGCCAACGGACGGAGCGCACAATACGAAGCGCCGCTGCAGCCCAGCTGCTTTTGAAACACTGAGATTTTTTCACCTTGACAAAAACACACACACACACACACACACACACACACACACACACACACACACACACACACAAACACAGGGGTTGGGGAAGTGGGGGATAAATTCCAATGATGTCAAACCACAGTGCCATGCGTGAACCATGTGAGAACGATGCACAAAAGAAGGCCTTTTAAAAGCCCAGAGTGCTAAGCTTCTCCGACTCGCAGTCTCCTCTCGTTAGATCTGCCGGTTTAATAGCATAAAGCTTTTGTTGTTGGCGCAAGATTTCGTTTGAAGAGAACAAGAGAGGGCTCAGCAGTTCTAACAGAGCAGGTAATAGAAACTCTTTGATGGCATGTCTGAAGTCAAAATGGATGTGACTGCTAATGTGATTTTTTATTATTATTATTGCTATTATTACTAGCGCACTCATAGTGAGTCACAAGCTATAGAGTGGCTGATAGTGGATGAGTTGGAATTGCCAATCAAATGGCTTGTTATTTTTTCACAGGATTCCGAAAAATGAGCGGAGCTAAATAGTTGTTGTTCTGATCCAGTGTGTATTTGAATCATTTCCAAGTTCCTATGATTCAACCGTGGTAGGGAGATTTTTTTCTTTTTTTTAATTCATTTTGTTTCCTCTGGTTACGTACACACATAGCAATTGGACAATGTTATCAGTCGTTGTGCATCTGTCAGACTTGTGAGAGAGCTGAAACCTCTGCCAGGGATGTTTTGCACAGTCAACAGTCAACATCCACCACCCCACGCATACAAGTGAATAGCAACGAGAGTGTGTCTGTGTGTGGGGGAGAGAGAAAATGTGTGTTTATATGAGCGTAGAAGAGTAAAAGAAAGAGAGAGAGAGAGCAAGAGAAAGAGAGACAGAGAGAAAGATTACGTATTGTTGTAAACCTCTTCTCCAACTCATTAACAGAGGGTTGCATCCTCCCTGCCGTTCAGCCATAATGAAGGCAGGCTACCAAGCTGGCGAGCCACACACCAGAAATGCAATTACAACCCAACCCAGCCTCCGGTCCACCAGAGCACTTAAGGAAGTCAGGATGGAGCTCACAGAGAAGCCTACTGTCGCCGATGGCTGGAGACTCAGGGGGGGAAACCCATGGGCCTCTCTGAGCCAGGAAACCTCCCGGTGGTGGTGGTGGTGGTGGGGGGGGGAGGGGGGGGTTAGCCTAGTGAGTCAGCAGATCCCTCATCCCATGGAGGAGAGGAGAGGAGGTGGAGAGGAGGCGGGGAGAGGTGGAGAGGGGAGGCCAGAGGAGGTGCTGGCGACGTTCTGGGCAGGTTATGATGAATCCCCCTCGGAATGCCAGGTGGCACGGCCATCCATATACATGCAGAGCAGGTGGCAGAGGAGCAAATTAATCATTCAGCACCAACCAGAGAGTAAGCTGTAATTATATACACGGGGCCCACACACTGTACGTACCAGTACACACACACACACACACACACACACACACACACACACACACACACACACACACACACACACACCCCAGAACACAGATAGATGAATAGAGGGAGGCTCATGCATCAAAGTGTGTGCGGTGTAGTGTCCATCATACGAAAGTGTAAATACAGCTTCTCTTACTTCCAGCGCCATCCAATATCCACCCGTCCATCGCCATGACTACGTCTCTCTCCCCCGCCCGACTCTCTCCCGCGCTCGTCCATATTTGACTGCCGGCCCAATCTCTCCCGGCCCTCTATCTCATTATGCCCAACAGACACGCTGAGAGACACATGAACACCCGCGCTTGATCAATGGGATCATCCGGCGCGGCATATCCGAAGTCAGCTTTTTAAGCCGTGAGGAATGGCAAGGTGAACCGCGGCAGACAGGGGCGGGAAACTCCATTCAGCACACACAGGGGAAGCTTTAATGAAAGCAAATTTCCCTGTCAGTACCCAGGTATTTGTAAGGGAGCGATCGGTGAGCGATATGAATGTGGTCGGGGGTGAGGGGCGCCCTACCTGGGCTAATAACACGCAACCTTTTTTTTTTTTTTTGAAGGGAGAGGGAATGCCATTCAGGCAGTTAAAAGCCATGACACTTGTCTTTATTGCTAATACACCCTCGGAAGGTTTTGAATAGCAATGAACATTTTACAGTTCTAATTTGCCTGTCTCTAATCTCATCTCCCTAAAGTCATACACCCAGGACATTTCTGCATCACTTGCGCTTTTCTCTGGCTGATCTTCTGAGAATATTGGAGAGCTTTTCACACCTCCCAGGTCTCTAACTACAATAATTTGCCTCACTGTCAGTTTCATTCCTATGTATAAACAAACAACATGCATGAATGAAACTGTAAACGAAGTAATGTGAGAACAAAATGGCAATACGCTGGACCAGTCTCCATTTGGCAACTAGTGCGTTTTGGCAATGACCGCAACTGGTTTCTATGTGGTTGCTGGGAACCATAGTCTTTGTTGGAAGTCTGAGAGAGTCTGAACAGAGCAATCACGTCAGAAGTCCTATGCATGGCTTGGCATGCTACTGCTTTACCCTGAGTCAATTTTGTTCCTCTCGGCTCAAATTAATTCGATATGTGCTGAATGGCCACAAAAGCAGTGAAAAAAAAACTTCATGGACTTATTCACAAAGTTACTCAGCAGGGGTGGACTTCGCTTCCCACTCACTCAAACACGCATACACACACACACACAAAGAACATACACACGCGCACACACACACACACACACACACACACACACACACACACACACACACACACACACACACACAGACACAGACACAGACACACACACACACACACACACACACACACACACACACAAGCACAAAGTAGAACCACCAACACCACACTTTGAGAACTCTCTGCTGACAAACAGTGAGCAAGTCTGTCTGTTTCGGGTCGATCAATCCACCAAAGCAGTAGGTCAAGTCGCAAACTGGCTCATCAACTCTATCCATCACTCCAGCAGCGTTATCCGCAAGTCTATCTCTGGACTTGGGAGCAGTCTTTCAGCCTGACAGGAGGCAGGCCAGCTTGATTCTGAATAACTTTGTCCCAGAAGGTGAAAAGGAAACAGACGGGCAAGGGGAGGCCGAGTTCCTGGAATCTATAACATATTAATTTCTTAAAAGTTTTGGCACTCGATATTTTTTTTTTTCTGTCCCACTGGTGTGTTTGAGTGATCTCAGAAGAGGATATCCTGTCATACAAATTACTATTTCAAAAAAGAGCATTTTCAAAAACCCTCACCAAATGTGTCAAAAACTGCTCAATAAATCTTAGTCATGGACTTCTCAATAAATACTGTAAGTCGGGCCAAACAAAAGATGTGCTCATTAACCATGGATGTGAGCAGGCTTTTGAAGCTGAGAGGAAATGTAGCCTAATGAATTAAGGAGTTGATACTGTAACATTGCATGGGATGAACTCAATTATATTTTGTTTCTCTGATATTCTCCGTTTGCATTTTAATGAAATCATATGAGCATTTTACATTCAATAACAGATTCAAATTAATTGAATTGCTTCTTTCCACAAACAAAGGGAAAGGACTCAAGGATAAACCGGGACAAAAAAAATGAACTGCGGGGAAGAAGAAGAGCAAAGTAAGCTCAGTTTCTCTGCACTGTAATTAAGACGTGATGAGGAGGGGGGGGGGGGGGGGCGGTGCAGATCCTCTGCTCAGCGTTAATCACGTTATGGTGTGAGGCTCGGACTGTAAATGAAGTGTCTGTGTGTGCGTATGTGTGTATGTGTGTGTGTGCGCTCGCAAACTGGAAATGTTAATGACAATGCCAGGGTTACAGCTGGAGCTTTCATACATACAGGATCAGCGGTCTAAAGCGGCGCAGATATTCAGATCGGCGGGGCTGGGGGCCCATCTCCAACTGTAAATCTGACATCAAAGTGCTCCCTATTGTTTTGATGACACAGGCCAGGCTTGGATTAGAGACAACATGTTTTTTTATGAAAAAAAAATGAAATAAATAAAAAAAAATACGATGTCCACAGAGATGCCAAGCCTCACTCCCGCAAGATTAAAGATCGCGTCACAAATCTAAACACACTGCTCTGTGGCGCGGTGTCAGTAGCGGCGGCAGTCTTTTCTGGGTTAGCGAGGATTAGAAATGACCGATTAAAACCTCCGGCTCAGCCGTCAGACGGCCACATGTGTGTTTGTGTGTGTGTGTGTGTGTGTGTGTGAGTGAGTGTGTGTGTGTGTGCGTGTGTGTGTATGTGCAATCTCGTCTCGGCAAGGCTAATTTTTTGCCATTAGCGATGACTCAAAACCAATTACACCACCGCTGAAAATACATGGAAAACAAAAGCAGCCAAAAAAAAAAAATAAATCCCCACTGAGAATGAAACACCTCACATAAACGATGATGAGATCGGGCAGCAGGCTCAGTGAAAAGCAACAGAAGCTGTGTGTCTATGCTATTTAATTGAGATGGATATGGGGGTGGGTAGGGGTGAGATCTATACCTCCAAAGGTCAAACAACTTCCCCGGATGGGATCTACTCCCTCCCTCTGCAATAGATGCCATGAGCTCAAGGGGTTTTTGTGTGTGTGTGTGTGTGTGTGTGTGTGTGTGCGCAACAACCCAATTTTTCAACAAGGTTCTGCAAAACGAGCTGGTATTCCTGTAGTAGAATAATGACTTAAAGCCACACAAAGAATAGGTGCAGTATAGCCTGCAGAGCTGGGATGATTCATCTTGTGTTAGATTGTAATGATGTGAGAGAGGGGGGGGGGGGTCAGAGAGAACTGTTCTCATGAGATGATCATTTCATAACTCCCCAGAGCTTCCCATCCTGTGTCTTAGTAGTTAGACCACAAATTTAGTTTTAACTTGGATACATTTACCTGCCGTCTACAGCAATCTTTTCTTGTTTTAATCCTCAACCCTTTTGTTCAACTCTCATCCATACTAATCTAGCCGAGTGGGAAGACTGTTGGCCCCGTATTACGGTTTTACTGTAAAGTTGGATAGACAAAAAATCTGCAGACATTTGAAAACGATGAGTAACAGTATGTAAGTTCCTATTTCCATCCCTGATTCATCATACTCCAATCATGTAACTCTTGTCAGAGGAACACAAGTAGGAATCAGCTCTGTAATTATCCATGACTACCGACAGTTCAACATGGACATCTAATTATTAGCTTTGCTTACCTTGCTGTCTTGCCCAGCAGCTCGGCTATTGTTGAGTTCAACGCTGTATTTTACAATGCTGCAGCGACCTACATAGGAGGCAGGTACAGCCTATTGATCAAAGGTTCAAAATGTTGATGTGATGTGCTGAATGATCTAGTCTAGTGTGGACTATGATCGTTTTCCTTTTAAAAACAGAAACGAGATCATGTGGATGAGGAATTTGTGTACAAAGTCACTGCTGCAACCACAGTAATAACATGGATCATAAGGCACCCACAGGAACCTCTATTATAATATCCACACCTGGTTCAGTCATATACCAGGTCTCACAATATTCTTTAATTTCATTTAGTGTGCCCGTCGGTGTGATTGCTATTTGCTGAGCAATAAGCTAAGAGTGAGTTTGGTAGCTGGCCGTGGTCCTGAAATGCCTTAAGCGTTCATCACCATGGAGCAAAGGCACATGCACCCCCTGTGTAAGGAGGATGAGTAAACTAGGCTACTAGTAAAATGGAGGACTAGGGGGAGGAGGAGGGATAATCTTTGTGAACACCAGGGCGTGTGACGTAGATAAGGAGACCAGCTGCCTGGCCTGACTGCGGAAGACGGGTGAGTTAATTGCTGTCAATCATCCCTGTGGGCTCCTCCCGAACTTTGTTTAGAAAACATCATGTAGGCGCCAGCTGTGTCGCAACTGGCTGGGGCAGCTGCACTGTACACCGGCGACCCCGTGGTCCTTTCCAGATCCAACCCTTACTCTCTCTTCCATTCACTTCCTGTCACTCTCCACTGCCCTATCATTGATGGCATAAAGAGCTCTGAAAAATATACTTAAAAAAAAAAGAAGAAAGTCGGTTTCCACATCTGAGGCAGTCAAAGTCATTCCTCCACTGTAGTGTCCACCCAAGGGGGATCCACTCTGCTGGATCCACAGATCAGACCTCTCGCTCCCTAACAAAAGCCCTGTCATGGCTGGGGCCTTCTCCAGGGGCAGCTCGGGGGCTATCTGGCCCCAGTTTCAATCTCTCGCTCACGATGAACACAACTTGACCCTTCCATCTGACGCGCCAATACTTCAAAATGTGTCTCTAAGCCTGGCCATTTGCACAGCTGATGCTGCTTGGGGAGGAGGGGGGAGGGGGGTGTGATTGAAGACCCCCTCTGTGGACAAAACGCCGCTCACATGTCTCTATGGAAGGGGTCATCACCATTGAATGGTAGTGGTCACGTGGGCTAAGACAAATGTGCGCGAGAAAATTGCAATGTGCTCTGAAAAATCCTATTCCCCAATGATGCTATTGATCAAAAGAGAGCGGGCTTTACATTGACAGAGGCCGCCAAGTCAGACACAGAGGGGGGCTATATGGTGTTTCTGCTTTAATGAAAACAAGCCAGAGCACGCCATCAGCAATACATTATTGTAAACGCCAAAAACGACCGGTCCTTAAGAGCAACTGACCATCCGTCAGCCTTCACCAAGGATTTAAGGAATCATGTTTGCTCATTTCCTGCTCTGTTCATTGCTCTGAGAGAGAGAGAGAGAGAGAGAGAGAGAGAGAGAGAGAGAGAGAGAGAGAGAGAGAGAGAGAGAGAGAGAGAGAGAGAGAGAGATGTGAAAAACGTCTTGTTCAGCGCGGAGAAATAAATACTGCTTGCAGGACGGCTGCAGTTGCTGCTCCACAGTGTCTCATGTTTTCCACAGGGGAGATTCACATGGTTGCAACAGGTTGTAAGATCTGTTTAATTCCCCCCCCCACCGTCTGTTCTCCTCTGAATTTCATGCATGGATGTATAATGATGCCGCTCCCACTGAGCTCAGGTTGAATCCAAAGAATGGTCGCACTTTTGAAATTAATATGGATTCTGATCACTGACTCACTAATGAAAAGCAATTAGAGGCATATGTTTGCAAATCAAGTGTGGAATATGAGCTCCATCTAATTGAAACTAATCTGCTCTGGAAAAGAACCTATGAAATAAAAATGACTTCAGTGGTCCTTTGTGGCTCTGGATTTCTCTGTAATATGGGATACATTTTTTGAAAAATATGCATTATTTAAACTAAACCATACACGCATAGGGATACATTATACATGCTATTATCTGTTCCGAACACACTCATATGGATGTAATAAGGCCAGTGTTGGAATCTTAAGCTTGTTCTTTTGTCATGTTTAACACCACATATTTTCCTCCCTGATGGCTTGCATGTTCAGATAGCATTTCTAAGATTGATTTCGTTGATGGTGTGCCTTTGCTTTGGGACAGCGTGTGTGTGTGTGTGTGTGTGTGTGTGTGTGTGTGTGTGAGAGAGAGAGAGAGAGAGAGAGTGTGTGTGTGTGTGTGTGTGTGTGTGTGTGTGTGTTTGTGTGTGTGTGTATTTGCGTGCATGTGTACTGTATGTGTGTGTGTATCCGTGAGTGCACGCTTGCTTGTGTGCGTACGTGCGTGTGTGTGCATGTTCAAAGCAGTATCCGCGCAACATGCATTCTGTTATTTCCCAATTGTCTCATTATCTTCACATCCATCTGTTGGCGTAGATGGCAGCAGACCTGGGTAATGTGTTCTGCGCACCCCTGTCACACAGCTCTCAGTGCACCAGGCTTCATCCACCCGTACTCATTGTCATGCCATAGTACAGCATGCTGCCACAATGCCAAGACTGCCTCCTGCAAATGATAGCATCTTCGCAAGTAAATTAGGTCAGTGATTGTGTTTCAGAGGAATGCTTAGGGCTATATGAGACCTCTGAAATCTATCTGTTTGAGCTGGAGCGTCGGCAGAGACATTGGCACAAATATTTCTGGAACTATTGTGGCAAGTGTTGGAGAGGAGCAACACCAAACAACACCAGGAACGAAATCTACATAAAAAAAATAACTATAAAGATAACTGTAACTGTAACAATAACAACTTAAGTACGGGATAATGGACGACACGCCGTGCGGTTATTCAAAGTTAATGCACGTTCTAGACGGTGATACGGCCCGACGCGAAGCGGAGGGACGTTCCGTCTAGAAAAGTGCATTAACTTTGAATAACCGCACGGCGTGAAGTCCATTATCCCGCTTATTCCACTGTTGCCACTTGCGTTGTGTTCGTTTCCGGTGCTTATTTAATTGTTTGAATCGCTAGAACGGTATTGTTTGTAGAACTACTTTTCCCAGACACATTTCAACTAATTTCTCAAACTGCGGTTACTAGTTCTAAATGGATGGTTGCTATGGCCAAAAGCCAGTCGTTAGTTCTAATCTCCCGTTGTCAAGCTGGCACATCCCAGGATTCTGATAAAAGTTAACTTTGAAAGATTGCTATTTTTCTTAGCCTACTGCCACCTAACTAGCTAAATGACACCTCTGTCATATGCTAAACGTTACTATGATCTGAACGTCTGTATTTTACAGCTTCTATGTAACGTGACAGTGCATTTAAACTTCACAACGAGTTTGGCGAATTAATATTCAAGTGTGATACGGTCAAAAACAATGGAACTACTTCATAGCCGTGCGTATATCTAAAGTTAATGCACACCCTTATAGAACGCAGGACAATGGGGAACTCAACCGAGCAGTGGAATAACGATAAATAACATATCTCCTCATGTTGATGAATGTAATGTCTAAAATTTGATGGATTCTGATTGGCCATCAGCGTTTTATCATGCGCAGAAATCGCTCTGAAAGTGATTTCCAAAGATATCGTTCTTCATGTCGCTGTTGTTATAGTTTATGTGCCATTAATATCAGATGGAACAATACTTTCTTTGTTGTCATTATCGTTATTATCATTCTTTCTGTGAACAGCCCTTAAGAGGCAGGGCCTACATGTATGCTAAACAAAAGACCCAAAGCAGGTCTGCTTCTCTCTCTGTCTCTCTCATATGGTGGCTATCTGACTGTGATCTGTGGATGTCCAATAGCCAAATCTAGTGTGGGGCAGTAGCATGTGTAAACATGGGGTCAGTTTATGAAGTCACACCTCAGCTCCAAAACCAGTGGGGGACCGTCTGGGATTCCCTACCAAAGTGACAAATTTAAACTGTTCCATCTTTTTTTTCAGTTGATAATCCAGGAGAGGGTGCAGAATTCTGGAGTAATGAGGCTCTTTGTGTGCAACAGTAAAGTCGATCCCTACTTTGCCTCTTATCTGAGATAAACCTTCAAACCTTTCACTGAAAATGAAATGGTGACAGGTCTTCACTGCACCAACTCCACCACGCTCAGCATTTCAATGTGAATACATACATTCATGGAATTCAAATATGAAAAGAAATGATATAAAGATCCTGTGGTAGTGAGCTAGTCTACAGTACATTGAATTCTGAAGTATCGACCACATGTTCTGGTTACCGTATAGCTTTTAATGAGTCTTGTGATCTTTATCTATGCGTGTACTTAACAAGCTCTCCAAGGGTTACACATTGGTTATCATGAACTACTTTTATAGTTTTTTTTCCCATATAGCCGTTTAATGGACAGCAACTGTTTTTACGGTGAGCAGGAGGTTCCCAAAATAAGCTCAAACTTTATATTCAATATCAACGAGCATATCTATAAATCATGCATGTCAAAATGTCTCATCTCATATTCACGGTTTACAAAAATGTCAGTACCTCTCACTGGGTAGCAGTCACTTCCTCTGTCAGTCCACTTGTTATGTAACTTGACACCCTGCACAAGCGGTCGATAAGCTGATGGGACTGCTCTGCACTGGGCTTGCTTCAGGATGTTGGGAATTAGTGTGTAGACCTTGGATGAAGGTGTTCACTCAGATAAAGAGAAAACAGATTTATGGAGGTTTTGCGTCTTACCTTGTGTATTAAAGTGACACAATGAAGGACTTTCCCTTTAGGTCAATTTCAAATGTACTAGGTTTGCCAAAGTGACAAAAAGGGTTATGTCCCTACCTGTGACAACATAATACATATCCCAAGCATTCAGGGCACTTAATCGGCAACATCAGAGACATCAGTCTCCCAATTGTCAGTGTGTACGTGTGTGTGCGTCTCCACGTGTCCACAAGTACTTACTTGTCCGATTTCCTTCACATTTCCATACACAGCAGAAGCTCACCACATCTCAGTCCTCCTATGTGATCATCTGGAGCAGACGACTGGCTCAGAATGTACCTTCTTTAATGTCGTTTTACTTCAGTTGATATTGCGCGTAACAGGGCGCGGGTCTGCAGTCACCTGACTGCTCTTGTGCTGTCAGAGTTTCTGCACAAGAGAATCATTGTTTTCTTTATAGATTTGCAAATTCAAACAGTGCAGACCGATAGCTTTAAGGTATAACAGCATTACAGAGTAGAGTTGCATCCCTATAAAATGGCAAAATGTACACAGGTTTATTGCTGACATAAATTGCAAGAAACAATCTGGGGAGGACAATAAATGGTTGACAGGTCTTTTGACCAGCTGTTTAGCCAATTCTCTCATGTAGCTGAGTCAGCCAGCGCTTTGTCCAACATCACTTGTTTATGACACCCGCTGAAAAATACTGACTTTTCATGTTAGGGGCCTTATTGCGGATTCTTTATTGAACACAGAGCAAGCGATATTGCTGTACTCAGATGACAAAATTTCTGGTCCAGGTGTGTTAGAACCAAAACGATATGTGAGGAAGAGGCTCGACGCCTAGCCTCTACTGAACACATCCATTCGCATTAAGCCATTCACATTAAGCAATTTACATCAAGCCATTCACATTAAGCAATTACATGCAAATAGAAATTGCTATGCATGAACTGGGTTTTCACAAAGGTACAACAAAGCTTCTTGACATGTTAAGTGCCATTGCCCGGTATGTCTGGTGAAGGCTTCTTGCCAATGCTCAGTCACTGGTGCAGAGTGATGGGTGGTGGGGGTTTGCGCATAGTGGAGGTGGGGTCTGAAAGGTCGGCCTCATTAACTGCCCCCACTCCGCATCTCAATGCCGCCCCGGAGACGCAGCGGTCTGGTCTTAACAGCTCGCCGCTGCCTCACTAAAGCCCTGTCAGGGATCATTACCGACGACCCTAACAGCCTCACCGCCACCCCGGCACTGTCAAGAGCGCTTTGCATTCAACTTCAGGTGATTCAGCAGAGCGCCACTTTTTTTTTTCTTCCTCTTTCTTGTTCTCACTCACTGGCACTTCCGTTTCTCCGGGGTGGCAGTTTTTATCCACTTTTTTTAGACAGAGAGAGAGAGAGAGAGAGAGAGAGAGAGAGAGAGAGAGAAAGAAAAAAAAAGAAATCTGTGTCTTCTCTAATTACATAGAGAAGAATATGCATGCGGACAATTATGAATGTATGAGGGCCATCGGAGAGGTCATCCCGGGCCTCCACAAACGACTCCTCTGGAGGATAGTGAGGAAAGTGCCATGGTCATCACATATGACTAAACTACAGAGTGCTACACGATTGGTTTAGACCTCCTATACAGCGAGTGAGTGTGCCGTGTGTTGTTTGTGATGTGAGTGAAAGTTTCAGAGGTTATATCACTAACGTGAATGTTTTCTGTGCTACCTTGAAAATAACGATCGGGATTCATCTAACTGTATACAAAGAGAACCAATGCTTAGAAAGGTAAAGGTAAAGGCGCAGTCTTTGATCTAAAAGGTTTTTGAACAGTTAGTGGAACGTGGTCTGAATTTCTTTGCATTTGACTTAGAATATAATGGATGGTAATTAAGGATTACAACTTTAGAAGCCTACATGCTGAATCACATAACTTAGCTTCAGTGAGAAAGAATATTGTCAGCATTGAAAAGTAAATATTTGTTTCATTGACATGTTGAATGGATGCAAGCTCGATCTGTTGTCTAACCTAGACCCATCCGATGGTAATTTCACTGGAGCATGTCTTTTGCATTTATTTGTTGGTGATGTTCCCCATGCACTATTGAAATGATTCTCTGGGGTGCACACACTAACATGGGCCATCATATTAAAGGAGACGTGTTTATCATTTGTCAATATTTCAATAAGGCTAAAAAGATAACTGTCATGCGTCAATTCGCTTTTGAATGCTCTGAGCCACAGCCAGTTGCAAATCCTCTGCCTGGAGAAAATCAGTTTTCCACAGTTGTCAAATGAAATGTGATTGTCATCACAGCTTTTGTCTGTTTAACTGTTTTTTTTTTTCTTTGGAGCTCAGTCATTTTTTAGATTTTTCAGCTTAAAGCATTCCATTGATGAGAAATGCATTATCATGCTAATATGTACATGCATCTCTTCCTAAATGAGCTGTATGCATATTGTATACATTTCTATGACTTGAGGTATATTGTAAATCTTAATCTCCAGTAATCTGTGAGGTTTGAATACAGCGGTGATGAGTGTGTGTGTGTGCGTTGAGCAAACAACTCCTAGCAACTGCAGTTCTGAAAGACTTGGATATAGATCTGGCTGGCTTTCGACAATTACCAGCTCAGTGAACGTGCTCTGATGAACAGCCACGAGAACAGTAGGCAGATCAAGATTCCGCCACGGTTCGCTCCGGCGTCTTTAAAAATGTATGCTTCATGTTTTTTTCGCTCTCGGGAAAAAAAAACACAAACACCACAGAGCACAGAGCAGACGCAATGATCGAACAGAGAAAAATAAACACCTTCTCGTTTCTCTCTACAAAACACTTTTAAAATGTGTTTTTGTGCCTCAGATGCAGTGCTGCTTTATTTTCCAGCCGTAATGGTTGGATTTGAAAAAAAAAAAAGAGAGAAAAACTGCTGTCAAGTTGCGCTCACATGTAGCCTACACTCGGCTGAATTCATTCGTCTCAAGTCGCCCGTACGGAGGCGGTCAGCATAGATGAGTAAGTCGTCGTACGCCACAAACGGCACAGCGCCATTTAGCGTTTGGCAAAACAGCCCCAGACTGAGTGGGCAGACGCTCTGAGGAGTTCAGGGGGCTTCAGCGATCAGAGTCTACAAGGCGCATGAGTCACCCGAACACAGAAAGACGGAACGCGGCGAGCCCTCAGGGACCGGATTTGCGGCGGCCGACCAAGACTTCACAGGCGTGCAGGCGGGAGTGGATGGGGGTAGGGGGTTGGAGGGGGGGGGGGTCATGACTGATCCGCTCACAATTGCATCAAAAGAGCAGGAGAGAAATCTGTGGCGCCACAGTGGAGCACAGTGAGGGTGCAGAGAGGAGGTGGTGGGACAGGGAGGGAGCAGTGGGGGGTGGGGAGGAGGGGGGGCTCTGTTATGCACAGGAGGACAGGCCCTTGGGCCCTGGGGTTTCTTTCTGTGGCCTGTCGGATCTGTCAGATGCGTATACACAAACTCTCTCTCTCTCTCTCTCTCTCTCTCACTACACACACACACACACACACACACACACACACACACACACACACACACACACACACACACACTGTGCCAGGGCTTGGGGCCTGAATCAAAGCGTTCTCCCTCAGTGTGACATTCTCAGCATTTCAATTGAGCCATCAGTCTGTCAGGAGCTGGAGTTAGCACCCTCTCGCTCTCACTCACAGGCCTGACCCGCTACACTCACACACCTGAACACCGACCCTGCGCAGGGGCAGATAGTGATGGCTCCCAGGAGTCCAGGGGAGTGTGTGTGTGTGTGTGTGTGTGTGTGTGTGTGTGTGTGTAAGCGAGAGTGAGAGTGAGAGAGAGAGTGTTTGATGGGTTGAGGGCTACTGGACCTCTTGCTGTTCAGTCCAGTCTCATTGAACAAATGAACACAAATGTCTGAAGGCTTTAACTTATGAAATAGCTCATAAAACACAGAAGTACAAACATATCCTAATGTTTTAACTGCTATATTCGCATATCCCAGCAGTAAGATTACAGTTCGTTTATTTGAACTGATCATACTCATACTATTTTCTCTTACAGGCACTCTACCCATTTCTTTACTTTTTGCTGTTTTCTATTCTTTCCTCCCTTTGACTAACCTTACCCCCCCATCTCTCTCTCTCTCTCTCTCTCTCTCCCTCTCTTTCTTCCTTTCTCTTTCTTGTTCAGACCTGGCAGCTCCAAGTCCCAGAAACCCTTGTCCCCATCTGACTTCCTTGATAAACTCATGGGCCGAACCTCTGGCTACGACGCGCGCATCAGGCCCAACTTCAAAGGTGATTGCACAAAGTTGTCATGACTGAGTATTCACTTTCATCCTCACAACCTACTCCCCAACCTCTTTATTTCAGCCCTAATTAGGCTGATTGAGGACAACCTCTGCTGCACGGGTCTGCATTTTCATTTCTCTTTTACATAGTATCATAGTCATGGCCTCCGTCACTTAGACAAAGTAAGTCAGCCTGAGCTTTTTTTTCTGCTGGCAAATCCTCTCTCTTGATCCCTTTCTGTGTTCTAGTGATATGCCCTATGGGTGCTATGCTTAGCTTTATTCTATTGCTTAAGCAAATCAAAACACTGAGGCATACTGTACCGAGGCTTTCTTGATCCAAAATGTCTACACCATTCCGTCCTGTTGAAACCATGTGACTTGTGGCAGCGTCCTCATAGTGTTAATCCACTCAGAGTGTTAATCCAGGCGGTTAATCTGCGGCACGGGGCAGAGGTCACTACTCAGTGATAATGGCTGTCCTGCTTTTGATTGGCACAAGCAAAATGAAGTGAAAGACAGCCTGGCATATAGACCCTCACAGCCATAGTGGCAGACTCACCATATCATTATATCACACAAATTAAAACTACCCCAGCACAAATTACAGACATGCTAAATTATGAGATCCAGATGTCTTATACTTCAGTCCTGTTGTTAATGAAGTGTTTATTACTGTTTAATGAAGTGCTTATTACTGTGGAATAGGAATGTAAGAAAAACAAGTTGAGAGGAGGCTGTTATTATCATAATTTAGACTTGTACAACCATGAAACAATCAACAGATGTTTTACCACACTAGAACATAAATATTTGATTAGATTTAAAGTAATTTTGCATGTGAGATGTGTGTGTGTGTTCTATGCATCTATGCTTATGTTAAACTTACAGAATTCAGACATTAGCCATATTAGAACATGTTTTGATCATATTAACTGAATTCACCAGCTGTAGGAGTTGAATGGAGCGCAAATAGTGTTGTTCTTGTTTTCTCAGGTCCTCCTGTAAACGTCACCTGCAACATATTTATCAACAGTTTTGGCTCCATAACAGAAACAACGATGGTAAATGAACTTTATTAATTATTCAGATACAGCTTCTATCTATTTATATCTTATCTAAGCTTGTAATATCTTTGCACCCATTAATTAGTCACTAACTTCAATGGACTCACTGGAAGTCAGTGAAAAATCATCTCCGTTCCCATGGGGTCACCTGACCTCTGACCTTACGCTTCACCCGTACGAGCGCGGCATCAGCTCACGAGCAGATAATGACCTCACCACCAAGCAATTAAAAACCGAGGGGGGAAATATGGGGGTGGGGAAAAGAAACGAACGAGTCAAACGATGCGTAGAAGAGACAGCAACAACAGACACCTCAAATAAAAATAGTCAGTCCCTTGAGCTTCATCTGGAAGCAAACCGCTCGATCAGCAGGGCGCGCGACTGCCCTCGCTGGCCTCTGGAGAAAAACACTTTCAGACGAACGGACCCGTGTGGATATCCCCTCCCCTCTGCCTATATGGCTTTTGTGTATAACCATGTTGGGGATGAATGGGGATGGCTGTTATGGCCCCAGTAATGTAGTTTCTGGTGATAAATGTGCTCTGTTGCCCTTTGTGCCATGACAGCAGTGTGTTGAGGCAAGCTGGGATGACTGCCTGAGGAATACCCATGGCTAGGCTCCTCTATTACAGACAGTTCATTAGCCGCCCAGCTACTGTGCGTTATAGGGCCATGAGTGGGCTGGAGGAGATTCCCCTCCCAGGGAAAGCCATTAAACATATTCATTAGGCTCCGCTAGAGTGTCACTGGATGTTCACTTAATGGCCGTCGGTCTTTGGTTCTTTTGGTGTGGTTCAGGGGAATAGTAGGTTGGAGTTTTAAAAAGTTATTATTATTATTATTATTATGATTATTATTAAGAGGGGTGTATCTTCAGAGGAGAGTAAAACTGAAATGACCTTTCATATTACTCACCATAACAGACCATGAAATGTTACATTTATGTCTTTCTGTATATTTCAATTCTGAGTTACGATACATTTATGTCTTACTGTATGTTTCAAATTAGTCTTATGTTGTTGAGAAATCACAAATGAACAACATGGCGATGATGAAAGAAACGTACATAAAAACTTGTGAGGGCTCGCTGCCATACAAAGGTTTAACATTCATGTTTCCCACTCTAGGTTGTAAAGAATCAATTTGCCTCCCTGCTTGTAACAATGCACCAAAACTGAATTAATTACAGCTCACTTCATTCTTCTCTGTAATTCCAAATCCTCCATCATGCTTATCCAGACTATTTTTGCTTCCTACAACAGGACTATAGACTCAATGTGTTTCTACGGCAACAGTGGAATGACCCGCGACTGGCCTACAGTGAGTACCCTGATGCTTCCTTAGACCTTGACCCCTCCATGTTGGACTCTATCTGGAAGCCTGACCTGTTCTTCGCCAACGAGAAGGGGGCGAACTTTCACGAGGTCACCACAGACAACAAGCTACTTCGCATCTTTCAGGACGGGAACGTGCTCTACAGCATCAGGTACAGAGGAGCATCTGGAAATGGAATCGCAGTCTAAAATGTCTGTTGCATGTGACTACACTGAGCTGTGGACTGCAATGCTGAAGAAATAAGCATTGAACCATTCCACTGGACTGAAACAAAATGACAGCCAATATATTCGTCCATGTAAACAGAATTATGCAGCAAATCACTCATTCTGGAGTTAATATATGCTTGTCTGACAACAAAGAGCACAATGTTGCACTGAAAACCACATTTAAAGTTTAAACCAATACTAATCATGTTGTCTAGACACGCTCTGTTTGTTGCGGTATACAAGGTGGTTGTGCGTTTGACACGAAGCATGACTTGTAGCACTGAGATAATCACATTCAAAACAGTAATAAGAATGTGAAGTCCCGCAGCCCTCCAGTCGGAGCATGTTACTGTTATTGTCGGGTCTCTTTTGGGAGCACGCCCGCCCGCCTGCCTGCCTGCCTACTGCGTGTGGCGGTGAAATGCGCAGCGCGGCACAAAATATTGATTTCCGTGTGTGTATTTATTTGCAAACAAATCATTGAGCACCACAAGAAAAGCCACGCTCTGGGGCCTTGTCCGGAGCGCGGCATAAATTACTCGCGGTGGAGACCTTAAAAGGTTCATCAATCAGCGCACATGTGAGTGAATAGGCTGGAAGGTGCAGAGGGGTGTGTATGTGTGTGTGTGGGGGGGGGGGGGGCTTGGATTTCGCCTTATCGCAGCGCTATAGAAATAGAGCTCTATGAGCGTATAGCGCTTGTGGCTCTTGTCTTTGCTTGAAGCAATGCATTACGGCAGGTAATTACACAGCCCTCACCACCAGCACCACGCCATCCCCACCCCACCCTCCCCCCAGCCCTATCCAAACTCTCTAATAGCTCCGGCACCCTCCCCAGGCTCCATGAGGGCTTAATGCACAAGCTCGGCAATAAATAAAAAAGGAGGCTTTTCTGTTCGGCAATTAGTTTGCTATTACCACGGAGCTGCCTGTGTCTGTGTGTGTGTCTGTGTCTGTGTCTGTGTGTGTGTGTGTGTGTGTGTGTGTGTGTGTGTGTGTGTGTGTGTGTGTGTGTGTGTGTGTGTGTGTGTGTGTGTGTGTGTGTGTGTGAGACCAAGCTACTGTGTAAGTTGCATTATCATTTCTTGATTATCAAAAAAAGAAACAGCGACTGGGTAGTCATGACTTGAGCGTAAAGGACATGAAATCTGTGATGGTCGAGTTTCTCTGAGCTTTCCCCCCCACCTAGTTTCAGCTTCTTATCTATCTGCTATTGCATGCCTCCTTTTTCTTGTGCCTCCAACTGCCCTGTCTCCATCTTCTGCTCTCTCTTTCTCTCTCTCTCTCTCTCTCTCTTTCACTTCTCTTCCTCTCAGGCTCACGCTCATCCTGTCCTGCCCGATGGACTTGAAGAATTTCCCAATGGACATTCAAACCTGCACCATGCAGCTTGAGAGCTGTGAGTCATTTCTTATTCCTTCTCTCTGGTCCTTTCTCCTCTCTCTCTCTCTCTCTCCCTCTCTCTCCCTCCCTCTCTATCTCTCTCTCTTTCTGCTTCTCTTTGCTTCCCACACTACTTTCTTCTGCATAGCACCTCAATGGTTTCCTGACATTCAAACAGCATAATAATGTGTGATGTATGTGTGGCCATAAAACCCATGGTGTAGCCATGATATATATAAAAAAGAAAACAATGTCACCACATACAGCGTGTGGATATCTCCGTGTGGAAGCCAGGCCTATAACACTCTTTAAATGGTGTGTGGGTGATAGCTGCTAAGAGAATCCCATGACGCATGCAGCTGAATGAGATGAAACCAGAGATACTGCTATTCAGAGTGACAACGCTATGACCCAGAAATGACAGAGAGAGAGAGAGAGAGAGCTTGGAGTTGTCCCTCAAGGGTGATTACATTCAGATTGGTCCACAACAACATTTGGAAAAACCCGTCTCCATGTGTTTTGTGTGCATTTCTTGCCCATGTGGAAAACATATCAGCTAAATCCACGCTTAAATGCACCTCCCATGGTCACCTTGATAAAAGGAACCGTAAGAGAAATAAATGACTCACAGCCCCCCCCCTCCGTACCCCTTAGCCCTGATACCATCACAACTCTGGAAACCAATTTCCAGGATATCAATAATGAAACTTTCATTTGGTGTCCCTTTTATATGATGACCCTCCCCGTTGGCCCCCCGGGGTGACCTAAATCCCTCCCCCAGAGAGAGCCAAGGGAGCTTAGATCTGGGCAGCAGTTGAACCCAATGGGACACAGCTGTAATGCATCTTTTTAGAACGAAAGCTGCTCAGACTATCACCAACACACTGGCTGCAGGTGATTGTGAAACACATGGGGAGATAAGTCATGTTCACCGTAATCGCACCGTGACAGCTTCTTTCCCCATTCTACAGAGGGACGGTGTGATTTTCATGACTATTTAGTAGAGAGTCCAACTTCCAAGGGAAAGTTTTGAATATGGTGATAGTGATGTTTTGGATGATTGTGCTTTACAGAATAGTTAGCAAACTCAGACATATTTGTTCATGCAGAACATTCAGCAATATCCCAAGAGTTTCAGCTCTCATTGTTCAAAGTTTCACTCCATTAAATAATGATGACATTGACAAAATTAATTAACATTCAGTTGATAATGAACAAGGCTTTGTCTGATATCTCCAGAATCGGCGCTCTCACTCACACTATCCGCGGATATTGCTTCTGTGAGAGTGTGCAACTGTATCAGGCATACACTCATGCCCTCTACCTGAGTCTATGGGGGGTGGGGGGGTGAAAGCTCCTGGCAAACAGACAGCAGAGCTTTACAGTCTGACAAGTCTATTACGGGGGGGCTAATCATTTCTGATTAGAGGCTACGTCCTCACCTTGGCTGCAGGCGAGCGGCTGCAGTTTTGACAAGTGTTGGGACACTGCCGAAGGGTGAGATCACCTTTACCTGAGCAAGGACATCGCGAGCGGCGAACGCAGTGCCGCTGATGAAGGGGAAAGAGAGAATCTTTTTTTAAACTCTTTTTTTTTTTTTTTTTTTTAATCCGAGTGAATGAGGATTGAAGGATTTCTGGTGTGCAAAATCAAGGGCTTTCTGTCAGGACTTTGGGGGAGGGGGAAAAAAAGGTGTTGGATATGTAGCCGGAGGTGAGTTTGTGTGATTGGCAGCAGGCAGAGTTCTGAGTTTTTAATTGGTCAGACTTGTTGTGAGTAGTCCTTGACTGACGGATGACAAGAATTGCAATTACGTTGACAGTTGTCAACCGAGGCAGGAAAACCTCCCGTCAGAAGCGTACAAAAGGGTGGAACTGCGTGAAAGCAAACTGATTAGATGTATGCGCATAGTCAGCTAGTTTATCCTCGTGTCCCCACAATATGAGATAAGACAGTTACAGCACAGGTCCAGAGTATTACTACAGTTAGTTATGACATACTGTATACCATCTACCATGGAGAAACATAGTTCAAAACCAAAGAGTGAATGATCTCAGGACACCCGCTCAGATATGTTACTAGGATGATTAGAGCATGGCAGTGGTAGTGATACACATCTAGTGATAAAAGATGATTGTGCTTGAAAAAGACTTATAGGAGATTTATTAATGTAGAGCATTGGGACAAAAAGAGACAGGAAAACTTTCCAGTCATCTCCAGATTGTAATCCGAACAAACATAATGTGCGCACTTCCAAAAGTAGGCGCTGGATTAAAAAAAAGTAATATCGTAAAAAAAATTTAGCAAGAAATGTCCGCACACTAGCTCACCTTTCTTCGGTTTAGTAGAGTTACATCATAAGTAACGTTTCGAGCCTTAAGCTCTTCATCAGACTCATCAGTCACAGAAAAACAGAAAAAAGGGGAGCTAGTGTGCGGATATTCCTTACTATTATTTAAGTAATTTCCATTAGGGTCAATGACATAACATGCAGATTTCTGTGTCCAAGTTCATTACTTTGGTTTAATATAATTTTAAATCATAACAAGCATTATTTTATTCTATAAAACCTGTACAATTTGAACATATTTTCTGTTTATCACAAAAAAAATATATATGTTTTGTCATCTCAAACCCTCAACATG
Organism: Sardina pilchardus; assembly: GCF_963854185.1. NCBI lineage: Eukaryota > Metazoa > Chordata > Actinopteri > Clupeiformes > Clupeidae > Sardina > Sardina pilchardus. Next base: position 19,841,232 of record NC_085014.1, on the reverse strand, counting down.
TCAGGTGATGCATTCGTCCGAGCAAATTGACACTATGTGAAAAGTATTAAATATAAATTTAAAAGGTTAGGAAATTAAAAATAAATATGGGGGCATCATTCTATGTTGAAGACCTAAAAGGTCTAGCTAAATAGCTCTTAAATTGTTTGGAAAATTGCCAAAAAAGAAACGTTTGTCCGAAAATTTGCATATCTGAAATGTCAGGGCGGGGCAACCACATGCATAGAACGTTTATTTTTAATTCAAGAGGGAAAAGAGTAAATAGGATATTACCTCATCAGGAGGACCCCAAGTGACCTTTACTGATGAGTGAAAAGTTTGTAAATACAGTATGTGAGAGATTTACAAACATTGTATTTATATATATTAAAAGCTACTTTATCTTATTTAATACAAAACTCTTTATTGTATTGGAAAATTGGATGAACTTGTCAAAAGTCAAAAAGTGTCCAAGAAGATGCCTGTATGATTTGAAATTAATACCAAAAGTCTGATGGCGCAACCACATCGTCAGGTGGTGCAATCAGGTGAAATACTCATTTAAACCAAGAAATAGTAGACTAAGGTGTAAACTGGCAAAAATTGACGACATGCATTTTCTCTGCATGAAAACACATTAAATAAGCTGGAGACAGACGGAAAGTAGAGATCTTACGTGACATAGTCCCTTTATACAGACTTTCCCTCGAGAGGAGCTGGTAGGGGGACAGTTGGTAAGTCTTCATAACAATCTTCTGTAATAAACTCCAGGTTTCCTAACTACATTGTTGGTACAGCACCTTGTTTTATATGTAGGGACCCTGAACAAGCTACTGACGAGGTTTGGTGCTGTTTTGAATAATATTACTGGTTAAAAATGCTATTTGGAAAGTGCTTGGCTCACCGCCCTTAGGTATTCCACTGTTAGCAATTTTGGACTATAGGGTATAGCGGTGCAAGCTCAAGAAATAGAGCCTGGGGTACATTTTTGCCATGAATGGTTGAAAAAATGTGCTGCACCTAATTATTCAATTAAACAATACTCTTTAATTTGTAAATAATCTATTCACATTCTAAATGTAAAGTTGGATGTTGGAAAACAAAAATAGGAAGTATCCATTAGTTACCTTACTACAAAATAAGAATGTGTTAAGCACTGCGTAAACTTTCAGGTATATTTATCTTACTTGGGTGTTTTTAGAAACTTTAGATTGCGCCACCTGACATTTTTTTTCAGTGGTGAACTTGCAAATACAGTCTAGAAATGTATCAAAACCCTTGTAAATGCAGTCTTCCCATTTCCATTTTTAAACATTAGTTTGAAAACACATTTCTAAAAGCCTTTTTTTGTCATTGACCTACAAACAAATTTCCATGATGCATAGGTCGGGAGTAAAATCTGTTGTTTCGCGGATTTGCAGAATCCTCGATGCACACACATGATTTGGGGTCATAATAGCCACGAGACCACTGAACTTAATGTATGCACTTACACATATTACCCTCACAGCCCATTCCACAAACAACGCGCGCTCCACCAGGGGCTATCATGACCCAATTTGGGATTACAGAGCATTAAAGTCGATGTATATGCAGTAAATCCATCAGGCCGAGTTTTCAAGGCTGGGCCGGCCCAGTGGCACATTTCAGACAGTAATCTACTCACTCTCATAGCATTCTCTTAATCTAAGGCTGGACATTTTTATTTTTGGCACCGTTTTTATCTCACCATTAAAGAAATAGGAGAAACATGACCCACAAAATGACAGCTCGAGTATGCATAAGCATTACACTGAGAGTTTATAGGTAACCACTCAGCTGCCACACTCTTCGCAAACATTATGCAAGAATTTTTCACTTTGATAGCAAATATGGAATAAATTAATTCAGTTAGTGGTCCTTTCCCGGAGCTCAAAGATACTGAGGCAAAGAGGCATTGCATCATCTGAGAGGGGAAAAAAATGATATTCTCCACGCTTGTTTGAAAAGATTGTTTTGAATGACATCAAACTGGAAGGCTCGAAAGCAAAACCGCCAGGGCTTTCCTTTTTTTATCCAGTAGTCTTGTTGCTTTTGCTGCCAGTGGGAAGAAATTGGGTGTTGGAGGGATGGGAGAAGGGTGGAGGGCATAATATGTTGAATAATTGATGCCCTTCGAACTCTGAGCCCAAGGGGCTCACCAATAGACATCGGTTTTATTCAGATGCGCTGAGCATTCTACACTGCTATTGTATGCTTCATGCATTTTTTATGGGCACCGTAATCTCGCCTCGACACAGAAGGATAGATAAAAAAAAAAAAAAATGGTTGAAGGTGTGCAAAAGAGAGAAGGGTTTGGAGATGCCAATAGAGTGAAGTGTGGTTAAACGGGATAAAGCGCTAACATCTCTCGCCATAGTCGCCCACGCGTGACATGCTGGTCAACACACGCACTTGCCCAGCGAGAGGAAGGGATTGAGAGAGAGAGAGAGAGAGAGAGAGAGAGAAAGAGCAAGTAGGAGGGCCTCCAGAGTACACACTGCAGACAGAGGCTGACTACCATGGATTAGCCTCGCAGCATCCATCAAGCAAAAACATGTCTTCTTGTGCCACTAGCATAATAATAACACATGGTCCTCCAACTGAGCACTGAACCCCATGGCAAACGGATGGAGCAGGGCATCTTCTTAGAGTGCCCTTTAACATGACAGATGGGAAACTACAGTGAGCTGATGGCTGGATGGGGATATATACCCTGATTCCTCTTCCTCTCAATCCTGTCAATTTCAATTCATGAGGAGTTATTGGCTTCTCAGAAACATTTTACAAGACCACAGAAGACAAGATATAGATTGCTAATTTTTTTTTTTTTAAAGAAAAGCAGAATAAAACTATTTTAGTTTATTTAGTGTTTGTACCCGGTCATGGAAATCCTTGCATGCATGAGTGTGTGTGTGTGTGTGTGTGTGTGTGTGTGTGTGAACTGGTACGTGATGCGTGTGTGTGTGGGTGGGGTTGTTGAGAAGGTCAGCAGAAGTCTCAGCTGCTTGTCCCTTTATCTATTATGAGAGATACATTTTGACCAGTTTGGAGAAACCTGGACTGAGCCAAAGTATATCCATCAGAAATCACGGTTTCAAATGAAGAAGAGAGCAAGCCTTAGTTTTGACCTTATGTGTCATGTACTGACTGCATATTTTCAGCTATCTTGGCAGCCATGTTATGACCTTTTCCACTGGCAGACAGTGGTCACAGAGCCCTCAACTGTACAGGATCAGACTGTTTTGTTTTGTTCAGACACTAAATTGAAACTCATCTAATTTCTTGAGATCAGATCTTTGGTGTTGACCATTGTAAATGTCACTAGGGCATTTCATATGAAGTTCAGGCACTGATGACCTGTAAAATCTGTGAAATAAATCTCGTATTGTTTGGTTGTGGTGTGAAAGAATTTCAAGGTGTCTGTAGAAGACAGAGATAACCTCGGACCTAATTTCTATAAAATTTCCATCTCTCTCTCTCACTCTCTCTCTCTCTCTCTCTCTCTCTCTCTGTAGTTGGTTACACCATGAATGACCTAATCTTTGAATGGTTAGCTGAAGGCGCGGTCCAAGTGGCAGATGAACTGATGCTGCCCCAGTTTGTCCTGAAAGAGGAGAAAGACCTTGGCTACTGCACCAAGCACTACAACACAGGTTCTCCCTCTTCACCATACACCATCTCTTTTTTTCTCTCTGTTATGTTTAAATAGATATGAGATCCACTTTAGTTTATTGAGAGAACTACTTTTCTGTTCTGCGTATGGCTACATTGATATAGTGCCCATCAAGCGCATTGATACTATTGTTATAGAGTAGTAGTACATATGCAACTGAATGCAATGTACGAATGTGAAGTTCAACCAGTAAAGAAGTATTGTCACTTTACTCTGGTGTATTAATTGTTCGTTGTGAAGTGAAGAACACAACACTCTCCAATCCTTAAACTGCTAAAATCAGCTAAAATCAGCCCTCCTCCCTCTCGTGTTGTTATGTCCCAGGCAAGTTCACCTGCATCGAAGTGAAGTTCCACCTTGAGAGACAGATGGGCTACTACCTGATCCAGATGTACATCCCCAGCCTGCTCATCGTCATCCTGTCCTGGGTGTCCTTCTGGATCAACATGGACGCCGCGCCGGCCCGCGTGGGCCTGGGCATCACCACCGTGCTCACCATGACCACGCAGAGCTCCGGCTCGCGGGCCTCCCTGCCCAAGGTAAGACCGCCGGCCGCGTCAAGGGGGTCAGACGAGGGGCCGGCTCAGAGCCTCAAGCGAGCGGGCGGCGGAGGAGTCTGAGGGCAGAGAAAAAGAGAGTTAGTGACCGCATCGTAAGCGCCTTATGTGCGCCAGGATGCTGAGTGCTTACACGTCTCACATTGTGGCATAGATGTTGGATGATCCAGGCCATGCTTGGAGATCACTGGCAGATCATCCCTCTTAAGGTCAAGCGTCAGGACCTCGTCCCACAGCTAAATGGGAAGATTACTTTGCAATCGAGCGCCATTTTAACTTCAGAGGGCCTGTGGGGGTCAGTGACTAGTTAAGAGGCAGGATCGGGTGTCACCAGGTTTCATTAATTCCTCTCGGTGTGGTCTCTATTGATTGGCTATTGACACTGGGTTGTGGGCGGGCGGGGCCGGGGCGACCTTGCTGTGTCCCAGGTGTCCTACGTGAAGGCCATTGACATCTGGATGGCCGTCTGCCTGCTGTTTGTGTTCGCCGCCTTGCTTGAGTACGCCGCGGTCAACTTTGTCTCCAGGCAACACAAGGAGTTCATCAGACTGAGAAAGAAGCAGAGGAGGCAGAGAATGGTGAGTGACACACACAAACACACACACACACACACACACACTCTCACACACACGCACACGCACACGCACACGCACACGCACACAAACAAACACAGACACAAACACACACACACACACACACACTCACACACACTCACACTCTCAGACACACACGCACACAAACACACACACACACGCACACAACACACACACACACACACACACACACACACACACACACACACACACACACACACACACACACACACACACACACACACACACACACACACACACACACACACACACAGATACACACACGCACACACACACGCTCACACTACACTACAGCGCTTCTGTCATGTCTGATTACATGCGGACTGAAGGAGTCCATACACATTGTTTTAGCCTGCACACTTTTTTTCCGCCCAACGCCGACAACACCACGCTACAGCAGCATGTCACATCACATGTGGAGGGGGGGAACTCACATCAGCTTGTTTCCATGGTGATCACTGACCTTTGTCTAGAATCCACGCTCTCTGTCTCTCTCTCCTGTCTCTCTCCTGTTTCTCTCTCTCTCTCTCTCACACTCCTTCATTCTCTCGCTTTCTATCTCTGCTGCCTAATGAAACATCTCTCCAGCCTCGTAAACAAAGGCCAAAAAACCTGCCCACCAGTTTCAGAGCTGTTCTTAAGCCACTGAAGAGCTAAACACTTGAGAAATAACAAGCAAAAAAGAAAGTGTGAAGAGAAGAGTGGGGGGGAGGTGTATAGGCTGCACTTGGATTAAGGCGCTGCACTGGCTCAGAGCATCCCTTACCCGCGCAGTGGAACAGCCAGGCTGTCGGTCTGCCGGAGAGTGATGTTCATTCGCGCTAAATGGGCGTTTTACCAGCTGTAGGACATTACTAAAAGATGGCAAAGTTGTTCTCGGGAGCAGGGAACAAAGCCCACAACAATCCCATTAAACATTGCTCAAAATGGGCCGGGCGCCGTTCCCAGTCCAGGCTCCCACCTCCGCCACCCCAACCCCAACCCCCCCCCCCCCCATCCACATCCCAACCTACAAATCCTGCAGATTTACTGGAAGCAGCCCTTGGATCGGAATCAATAATGGCACTGAAATCAGCATAACTCTCCATAGGAGTGTAAGTGGGGGCCCCTCCCTTCCCTCCTCCCCCCCCCCCCCCTCCTATGACTCAGTCAAGGTCTCCCAGACAGCGGAGACGGCACTGGGGCCCCCGTCGATGGCGGGGATTGCTGGCTGACAGAGCCGTCTCTGCTGGACTGATGGAGCGTGGTGGGGCCCTGCCTCTGACCAGGTTTAATCAATACTGTCTCCCTCCCCTGCTCCTATAGCTGGGCCTTTAGAGAACCATAGCACAAGCTGCCCACATCGCCTGCTGTGGAGCCCCATGATCTGGGAGGCTGATCTCATTCTGTCAAAGCTGGGTCCACTCAGACCTCTGTGACATGATTATTAAGTCCATGCTTTTGCTATGATGAAGAACAAGAGTTCTGTTCATTGGCACATGACAGCTTACTTTTTCATATACATGCATTTTGTTTTCCTTAAGTGCTTACAGTATATACTTTACCTACTCATATACTGGCTTTGGTCAAAAGCATCTACCAAATACCATCAACATGAACATAAACATAGATCAAACTCACTTCACTTCTGTGTTTGCCTGGTGGTGAACGTTGCATTGTGCGCAGTGTGTTATCTCACTTGTTAAGCATTTCAAAAGTGCTTTTTCTCCATTTTCTTCACCTCGTTCTTTTTGGCCTTCACGAGCACTGTTACACTGTATTGTGTTATGTGTGTTTAGACTTGTGTGTAGTCAGACTCAAGTTTTCAGAGCAGCTCTGCTAAGACGCCACACACTGCAGAGCTGCAGAGGAGGGAACAGACTCACTTTACTCTGATCTGTCTGCCTATGCCCCCCCCCCCCCCACCTGATGGAGGCCTTGGTGTGTCCCACCGGGAGTGTGGATTCCCTGCGGAGAGCCGCTAACAGCACCAGCTTCAGCAGCCTCCACCAGCACGCCTATCCACGGGTAAAAGCACTGCCGATGCGTGCCCCAAACATAACGGGCAACCTCGTTTTATTGACGGGTAACTGGCAAAGAACCACTGCAGTCCACCGGGCATGAACTAAAGCGATTTTAATGACTAGCCAAAGTCATATTCGGTTAATTTGATACCAGAAGCAGAATCCAAAGCGTAAAAACATGGGCGGGTCAGTGTAATGCACCCCTACGACTTTAGTTCATATACGCAATGAACTCCGCTCGTTATCCGTCAATAGAATTAGAGCCCAGCGTGTGATCCCTGACTCGATATAACTTTCCCCTCCCTCCCCCTCTTCCAACTCTCACAGACACCTTAAAGCTGGTGTAGCACCGGCATTCGTGAGATATGCTTGTGTAAACTTGGACTTTCCCCTCCAGCCCCTCCCTTAGCAATCTCAGCCGTGTTGTGTTCCATGCCCACCTACATGAACTTTAACTCAAATGTGCAGTGGTTGTGTTCCATGCCCACCTACATGAACTTTAACTCAAATGTGCAGTGGTTGTGTTCCATGCCCACCTACATGAACTTTAACTCAAATGTGCAGTGGTTGTTTTTCTTAACCTGCTGTGGTCCAGTGTTCCCTCATGTTGTCAAGATGTTTTTATATTTGTTTGCATTTTTTCACTTCATTTGATTTTAATGAAATACATTTTATAGTTTGAATAGTATAGTTTGAATATAGTTTCTTCTTCATGTTGTTATTATTATTATCATTTTATTATCATTATTCTTGTTATCATTATTATTATTATTATTATTATTATTATTGTCAGAATGTAATTTTGTTTTCAATCCTTTCACTCCTTTCCCCTTAAACCTCTCCAAGATAGTGTGGTATCATGTACCTCTATCTGGGTTTTTGAATGTGAAAAATGACCTGTGCTGTGTAACTTCAAACTGAAACATTTCCACAGACACAGTCAATTTACACGCTAAGCTCACCCGATTCAGGACACTGCATGGCGATGATCGGTGAGGTAAGAACAATCCCACACCCAACCACAGAGGCCTAGGAGAGAGAGAGAGAGAGAGAGAGAGAGAGAGAGAGAGAGAGAAAGACGGAAAGATAGTGCGAGAGAGAGACCACAACTCATCTCCTCAGAGAGGACGCGAGAGCGCCACAGCCAAAAAAAGAATGAGGCTCTATTATCTCAAGCCTAACGCTTCATTACACTTCGAGCACATGATGTACTGCAGGGTTTAGGTGGAGGTAGAGGACGTAATTAAGGGGCGCACAGGAAATTTGCGTCACGCCCAACAAGGTGCAATTTGTCACCCGGGCAACAGACAAAGTGATGCGAGTGGCCCCGAAGCACACGCAGCTGGAAAGCAAGGCGGGACGGAAACTAGAGTTGCTAGACAACGGTAACTAGCACAGCTGGATACAGGACAACCACCCAGTGGGACTGTTGAGTGGAAGGTATTGATTAGACACTGAACCGCTGGCAGATAACTACAGCTTAACTTAGTGACCCCCCCCCCCCCCACACACACACACACACACACACACACACACTTCCTTCCTTGCTAGAGCTACAGCCTCTAAGTAAACTAATGTTCCTCTCCTCACACACACATACATAGGGTGCCTCTCATGTAAAGTTTATACGTCCTCCCTCGCTCCTCGGGCCTCGATCCTCGCTGATCTACATAAAGAATGATGGGGCGGCAACAACGATAGTCTATCCCTTCGTCTATCTTTCTTTATGTAGATCAGTGAGGATCGAGGCCCGAGGAGCGAGGGAGGACCTATAAACTTTACATGAGAGGCACCCATACACATATCCTTGCTTGTGTGTCAATCCGTATATGACAAGGGTGTGGTGGGATCACAAAGGATTGTGGGTGGAAGAGCAGGGATGGGTGCTAAGGGTCAGGGGAGGTGGATCAGCTGCCAGGGCACCGAAAATAGAGCCCACATACATTCTCATCGGTCGCGCCGACTGCGTCTTTCAAGGGGAATGTCAGAAGCCAGCCATATGTCCATTAATATTCCATAGGGAGACACTGAAAGGAGAGGCTAGGTTTCAGGGGAGAGGACAGGGGCACGGTCATCCATCAAACCGCAATATCTATTGTGAGTTTTTGTTGAGAGTCTGACTTCTCACATGGCTGTTTCTGAAAGGGCCATTACTTCCTGAATAATTGTGTGTCTGTGCCCTCCACCCATTAAGGAAAGTAAAGGTTAATATTTTTGGCCGTTTTTATTTTTTGGCTAATTAAGTACCCACTATTATCATCCAAATGGATGCCCTATCCTGGGCTAAAGACGAGTAGTACCTACAGCAGTAGTGCAGTAGACTAGAAGTAGTCTCCTGATGAGGATACATCACAAAATCAATGACACAGGAGAAAACTACAGTACACACTTAAAGGATACAAGCTCCTTGATCATCTTATAAAATCCAGGAAGCGCAGTATTTCATCCTCTAATATAATAATCTCCGCAACACACAGTAGCCTACCCATGACACCAGCGATACATCACCATTTAGAAAGTGCGCACCGAGGGTAAATGAAAGAGGCTAGTATACCCGCTGATAGCGAACACGGACCGACTGCTCATCTGTTTCTCTCTCTCTCTCCCTTCTCTCTCTCTCTCTCTGTCTCTCTCTCTCTCTCCAGGAGGAGGATCTGGTGAGGGATAGTCGAGGCTTCTATTTCCGTGGTTACGGCCTGGGACACGGCCTGGGCCACTGCCTGCAGACGAAGGATGGGACGACCGTGGAGGGGTCCACCGTTTTTGCGCCGCCGCCGCCGCCGCCACCGCCCCCGATGCCCTTGATGTACGACAGCGACTCGGTGCGCAAGCGCTTCGTGGACCGGGCCAAGCGCATCGACACCATCTCCCGAGCGTTCTTCCCCCTCAGCTTCCTCATCTTCAACATCTTCTACTGGATCACCTACAAAGTGCTTCGACACGAGGACATCCATGCAAACTTGTAACATGCCATTCGCTTCTCCGCCTCTCTGTGTTCAGAATATTTATTGCTACTTTTCTTTTTCTTTTTTCTTTTTTTTGTTCTTCTTCTTTTAAACCAAAACTGCCTGTCAGAACCACATTTAAAGAAAAAAAAATGAATGAAATATTTCGGTGGCATATACTTGCTATTTTAAGAGAAAAAAAAAGTGCTGTCAGTGCTAAACCTATGTGCTCACTCAGGTGTGACTTCAGGATTTCAACAAACGCGTCAAAAGAATTGAGAGAGAAGTGAAAGCGACAGAGAGAGCGTGTCCACTCCAGCCACATGGATTCTGAGTGGCACTGAGCTGTTGTTTCTTTTTTTTTTGTTTGGTCCATCTGAGTTTGAGAGGATGGCTTCAGATGACCAGCGATACAGGTCTTAGTGCCTCAAGAACTCCGTCCAGGCCTGGAGGCAAAAAGGCAAGGTCTTCAGCGGACTGATTTTCTTTCTTTCTTTTTTTCTTTTGTTCTTAACCGGATGGAATACACTGACTTGAATTTCATCACACAGCGCATCTTTGAATGAATGTTTTTAAAAAATAACGTGTTTTTTACAACCTCCAATTGCCAAACAACTAAGGGGGAGGGGGAGGGGTGGGTCTTTAATATCAATAATCAACAGGTGATGGTATGTTGTTCATTTATGTATGACGAGGCTACACAGATATTATATAATGTAAAAAAACTGTACATAAACAGAGTTCCTCAATGATTGCAGACAGCACAAATGTGTATCTCTTTTTGTCTAAATTTGAATAAAATGGATATTCTGCCAGGAAACCGGAGTTGTAATGTGTTTCTTTCCGTTATCTCCTCATGAGGAGCGAGCGGGGGAGAGCCCTGTTGTTGCAGCCACACAAAAGCAATTGGAATGTTCAACAAATAAACTGGCCCGTTCACTGAAAATACTTAGTCAGGATATTTACAGATTGATTTTCTGAGGAACAATTGTTTGGAGTCATATTTTTCCATTAGTTTCCATTAGGGAATGTCAGAAATGCTGCTCCTGATTCCATTAAGAAAACATAAAATACATGAGCCGTTCTATCATTTTGCAAAATTGCACAGCTTTCCTCCCAAACAAAGGCAAAGCCACCATTGCTACCAGCAGAAACATGGCTGTCTGGGTGCCTCGTGTCTCTCTCATTCTCTTTCAGTGGCAACCCTGGTAGTATCCCTCCGTCAGACTCAGACCCACTTACACATCACTTATTTAATTTTGCCTTGCGTTGCAGCCGCAAAACACATTGAAGGGACTATGAAATGCGAGAGAGGGAGAGGGAGAGAGACCCTGTGCTGAGGGAGGACCAATTGGGGTTTTAATGACAAAATAAATCAGTATTTTCAGAACTAATGAGTTTGAAAAAGAGTCAATGTTGTCAATGTTGAACAAAAAAAGTCAGAGCAGCTGCAACCTTTCTAAAGATGCATTCACATTGCCAGCAATCCACTCGCCGGCCACTGCTTCTCACATCAAAAATTGTCAAGCAGCATTTCATGTTGGCAGTGATTATTGCCTCTGTGAATGGAGCTTAATAGAGCATTTGCATGGTCCTGTCCATTGTGATACAGAGGTGTGTGTGTGTATTGAGAGAGAGAAAGATTGCCTTGCAAAAATGGGACCACTCTGACTGTCTAGGTACTGACTCAACATTGGCCATTTAAGTATATTTACCATTCCATGTGCATTACCTACCAGAATGTACCGGAGCAAAGATCCCAACTGCATAATTAGGGCAGACGCTGATTAATGTTGTATAGTTCGCTAAATTTGTGTGTGTGTGTGTGTGTGTGTGTTGCGGGGGGGACTTTGAGTCTGCGTAAGATGAGGCTGTGAAAACTAGGATCTGAACGTTGATTAAATTTGAGCCACACCGCTGCCTACTGCCACAGTCGTTCTGGCTGGGAAAGACTCTCTGTCTAGCAGATCGGGCGGCTCAGCTCCATCAAAGCAATTGCCTCTGCTCTGCAGTGACACCACACTGACGAGGGCGACGTCTCAAGCACAGAATCAATTGATTCCTGATGACAACAACATTTTTCGGAGTGCGAACATATACGCACAAACACGCACGCCTCACGCGTCGTATACGAGCGTTCCAAACAGAAAGTGACAGAGCGCTGCCTGAGAGAGAGCATGCCTCCACTCGAGCACGCTGTGCGCCGAGATGACACGTTCGTTTAAGCCCCACACACACTCGCCTCCTGACAGTTTAAGTCGATTTTTTTTTTTTTTTTAAGGAATCTGAATGCATTGGGCAAATGTCAGAAAGATCGGCTATTGTATATCACGACGGCCATTTCCACGAGACGATCCAGGAGATGAGGAGAGAGCGGGAAAAGAAGCGACTGCCTGGGATGCTTTGCCAACTCTTCGCTCTTCCTCAGTGGAAGAGCGAAGAGAGGACACACCAATGTTGAGGACTAAAAACAAACCGTGAGCTCTGTTTCCTGGAGCTGTTGGGTATATCTATTTATACTAATTTTAGCCACCCTTCAAACAAAAACATGGGCCATTGTTTAGTTGTGTGGAGAAGAGAAACTGAGGCTTTATTGGTGTAAGGAGCTTTTCTAAATCTACACACCATGACTGGCATGCACAAAATAGGACTGCGCTTTCTGCTACCCTTCCATCACTATTCTCTCTCTCTCTCTCTCTCTCATACTCTCACTCTTTCTTTCTCCATCCATTTTGAAAGGAACATTTGGTCGCAGTAGTCTACTTTCATCAAGAGACGAGGTGCTGTATGGATTTCAGTGAAACAAAATCTCATAGACAGCCATTTCCCTCCATCTCCCTTTAAAAAAACACATACAAACACATGTACGTACACACACACACAGACACACAGACACACAGACACACAGACACACAGACACACACACACACACACACACACACACACACACACACACACACACACACACACACACACACACACACACACACACACACACACACACACACACACACACACACACACACACACACACACACACACACACACACACACACACACACTCCTATGGCCAATCCCCTAGGGTTTCTAATGATAAACGTCTACACAATCCTATGGCCAATCCCCTGAGGTTTCTAATGATAAACGTCTTTCTCATAAGATCAGTCACTGCACAACTGGAATAAGAAATGGGGAGCTTTAAAAAAAAAAAAAAAAAAAAACCTTACTTCACAGATCGTCTCCTGGTGTTGGTAAACAGCGGGGAGGAGGCTGTGTAAAACGGGGGGAATCCAGTCGCCGTGGACACCCCTTAACAGGACAATCAATAAACTAATCTGCCATTTCATCAGTGATTTGAAGAGACACGCACGAGCGGAGTGCTCACCTTGAACCTTTCACTCGCCAGACACAGTAATTTGCGAGCACTGACTCTGGACCAGTTCAGCCATCGTCGGGATAGTCACCTCCCTCTCCCTTTATCACCCCCTTCCCCAAGACCTGCAGTGAAAATTCAGATCATATATATTCCGTCCACACAACGCTGAGGTAGAGATGGAAACCTGTCGACACCCTGTCGGAGGCCAGGCAGCGGAATTTACCGTTGTGTCCAATAACACAACGCGAAGTAAGACGGCTAGACGTGGGTGATGAATGGGAAGGTCGGGTGTGTGCCCAGGTCCTGTCCTTGACTTGGCCCATGGGGAATAATCAGCATGTTTTGCCTTCGCTTTATCTGGTTGTAATGTCAATGGTGTCATGTGGTAAACGGATAATGTAATCCTCCATAAAGCGGGTGGGCTTCCCATGGCCATCCAATGATGACAATCGATAGGAGTGCTCATGTTAGATCACAAATACTTCCACTTCTTTCATGAATAGATTAACCTGAGCCGGCACACACAAACACACTCATACAGACACACAAACACAACAGGTGTTACCGCTCTTCTTTTTGAAGAAGAGCGGTAAAGACATTTAATCATTTGCTCAGCAGTGTTGCTATACGCATGTCAATCCAAATAGCCATGCATGGCGACAGAACCTTTGATAAGTGGCCACCTCAAAACCCCCCTCATTTAGCCACGGAGGATCTGCAACGTGATCCTGTTTCTCCTCTCTCCTCTGTCTGAGGTCTCCTGTCACCCTCATAATGGCTGGTGTCAAGGTCTGTTTTATTTCCAACATCACCCACCTACATTAAAGCAACTTTCATCTCCATCATCACCACCAGAATAAATACACACACACACACACACACACACACACACACACACACCGACTATGAGCATCATGAATATTTCATTTCCATTGATCCTGTTTGTTATGTAGCCTCAGCTCCACGGGGAACTCAAATAGAAATATCTGAGACTTCAGCCGGCTGAATAAAGCTGTCACACATGGTGAGAGTTGACCAGAGTTGACTGGATCCTCCTCTCCCCCCGCCAATTTCACCAGGCCCAATCTTCCCAAGGATTATACCCTCTCCCGTTCTTATTTTTTTGTGGAGGTGGTGCAGCCACCCAGGTACTTCCCCGCTTTCAGTAAACAGAGGTGAAAACATTTCCCCAGCGTCTGTGAGCCCATCCATCAATCCCAACCCCAAGGTTAGTGGCATAAAAGCCCATGTAATTGATGGTACCTTGAGGTTGCGCGGAGACAATATTTGTAACAAGATTTCAGAGGCTCAGGGAGCCCTGCTACATATGAGAAGTGGAGGAGAAAGGATCCTGCCGACGACGCCAAATAAGAGAAGGGGAGCCCTGAGCCATCTCCCCGGCAGCCCCGCGGCACAGCGTTCAATCTCTCCACAAGATTAACTTGGCCAGCTGAAAATGGGCTTCTCTAGTTCTGCCCTCTCTCATACCATCAAGGAGTGCCCCCTGTGTCACGACACACAGAGTCCAGAGGAACAAACAGCAGTAAAGAAAAAAAAACATTCTAAAAGACAAGTAAACAAACTTTCAAACCAGACTTTTATTCCTTTGCAGACGTCTCCGGGAGAGTGTTATTACTTGTAATCACAGAAAGTGAACCATACCTTCCAAAGAGAGTAAAAAGATAATAATGAGGGGAGCTTTGGGTCTTAAGCGCAATGCTAACCAGTAGCACCAGCCCACAAGGTCAGAATAACAAGGTAAGATACAGAACTCAAGTCAGATCAAAACATTTCCCAAGTCAGCTCTGCTGTTCCTTTAAAAATAAAAGAACTGATGCTGAACAAACAGACAGAACTTGAAAGTATACATATCTGCTCCATACGATCTTTCATTTTGAGAGGAGAGGTATATAAAGTGACCTAGTCTGACAAGATCGGGATCATCATGCTTCTAGTCCATCGCTCTGTGCATACTTCTGCCTGCCTGTCTCTTCCTCTCAGAGAGAGAGAGAGAGAGAAAGAGAGAGAGAGAGATTCTGATCCTTCTGACTTCTCTCAACCTCCTGTACTTTTGCTCCTCTCTGTCTTCCTGTCTTCCTACTCTTGAATCTGCATCCCTCAGATGATTAGGAAGGCTGGCAGATGCAACCCTTAAGACTGTGACAACTAAAACTGCAAAGAAGACAGGTACAGGACAAGAGGCAGGAGGACAGACACTCTCTCACTCCCTCTCTCTCTCTGACACGCACACACACACACACACACACACACACACACACACACGCAAACAGAAAAAACAGGGGAGGGAGAAAAGGGGAGGGGAAAAGTGGCACAGAAGAAAAGTGGTGTTTGTTTGTTGATACTCTCTCTCTATATATATATTCCTTCTTCATTCTTTTCCTCTAGGTAAACAAACATTTCACCCCCTTTTCTCTCCCAGAACTCCCACCCCCAACACCCTGGCCCCTTAGAGACAAGTGAGCAGGAGAGAAACAGTCTGAAGCAGCTACCCGCTACCCACTACACACACACACACACACACACACACACACACACACACAGAGCGATTGACAGCGATGCAGTGGGCCCGTGTGGCAGGTGTACCAAGGCAGAGACGAGAGGCAAAGGTAGAGAATTAATGACTTCTGCAGGAGAGGAAACGCTGAGGCTCAGACCACCGGGGGTGAAGGCCAGATCGGTAACCCCCATCCCACACACACACACACACACACACACACACACACACACACACACACACACACACACACACACACACACACACACACACACACACACACACACACACACACACACACGCACACAGACACACACAGAGACACACACACACACACCCTCTGCTTCCCTTCAGGAGACACTGGCCTGCCTCTCAGGGTCCCCTACAACCCCAATGCTCCATCAGTCAGGGAGCATGATTACCCTCCACCCCTCCACCACCACCACCACCACCACTCCTGTCAATCCTTCAGGAGGGGATCCACACACTCTCAAGAGGAACACTGACATTACCGGGACCACAGGAGTATACGCGCACAATGGTTGTACATTCGCCCCTTTCTCTTGGAATACAAAACAGCAAAAACAAGAAGAATAGTCGCCAACTGACACCAAGCACCATTTGCCACACACACACACACACACACACACACACACACACACACACACACACACACACACACACACACATATCGAAGATGTGCATATTAAAAAGAGCTTGCTTAAATAACGAAACCAGATCTGCCACACTCTCCTTGGAGGACACAAGAGCAAAAGGAATAATCTCAATAGCCTGGCCTTTTGCCTGCTCAGTGAAGGCTTGTGAAACATTAAAGGTCACATTTTCCATACTAATTAGCAGAAGGGAGGAGGGGGGGGTCCCTCTGCTAAATATCACATTGGATTTCTGGAGAATGCCACATTCAGCATGATAATGAACACTCACCATGTTTCTTTAAGGTTAGCGCACCTGTCTGGGAGCTTGGGGGCTGTTGTTTATGTACGGAC
This sequence comes from Sardina pilchardus, assembly GCF_963854185.1. Lineage (NCBI taxonomy): Eukaryota > Metazoa > Chordata > Actinopteri > Clupeiformes > Clupeidae > Sardina > Sardina pilchardus. Next base: position 19,824,542 of record NC_085014.1, on the reverse strand, counting down.
AGCACTAAACAAAAACACACAAAGAGAGAAAGAAAGAGAAACAACAAACAAACAAAGTTACACACACACACACACACACACACACACACACACTTGCAATGAGAGAGAGAGACAGAAACACTTACACACAGACACACAAAAAACAAACAGACACACACGTGCACACACACGTGCACACACACACACACACACACACACACACACACACACGCACGCACATGCACACGCACGCACACGCACACACACGCACACACACGCACACACACGCACACACACACACACACACACACACACACACATACACACACGTAGTGCCTCACAATCATGATGCAATTCAGGGTGAGCATTTTCCCTCAGTCGCCAACACATAATCAATACACACGCTTCAGGTAATTAGCAGAAGCTGCCCCAACAGACATCTCTAAGATTTAAACCAACAAGCTTCTCTTTTTTTCTGCCTCTTCCTTCTTATTGTTCTAATTGTCCATATTTCTTTTCATTTGTGTTGCTTTGGTCTTCTTTCAGAAAGAAGGGATGTATAATAGCACACACACAAATACATGTATCATGGGCTAATTTTCCAGACGTGTGTAGCAGAGCTTCCCCCCGCCACACACACACACACACACACACACACACACACACACACACACACACACACACACACACACACACACACACACACACACACACACACACACACACACACACACACACACGCACAGACACACGCACAGACACAAACGCACACACACACACACACATAGAGACAAGCATGCGCGCACACACACACACACACACACACATAGAGACAAGCACACACATACATAGAGACAAGCACGCGCACACACACACACACACATAGAGACAAGCACACACATACATAGAGACAAGCACGCACGCACGCACGCGCGCGCGCGCGCGCACACACACACAGACACACACAGAGACACAGACACAGACACCAGAGTTGCACATAAATCTCAGATCCAGTGTAAAAACTGGGGAGCGAGAATACAGACCCCCGTCTCATCACATTCATCACAGGATCGATCAGAGGTAGGCAGCCTGGCGGAGCGATCTGGGACAGCGCGGGTCTCGGCGGCGTCTGGGCCTCTCTGATGCCAGTCACTGTCTCTGTTCGCGGAGCGGGCACGGAGCGGAGGGCCTGTTTTGCCGTCTGACTTTTCAACTCTGCATAAAATAGTGAGGTACAAAAATATCTTTAAGGTATCTTCAGAGTGTATTTTTGGATCAAATGTCCTCATCTTCAACTTTAGATATAATGCGTGCTGATGCTATGGCTTATTTGTTAAATAAGCAGTGTACAATTATGTTATGCATGACATACTAAATAATACTATTTTAAAAGTTATGATTATGATTTGTCCCTTGTCATTCGAAATAGTTTCCTTCCTCTCTGCTGGTGGGGTGAAAGAGTTCATTTCTTCAAAAGGATGCTTGCACTTGAAACTTGTGACTAACTGAATAACATGAATTTTACACCAGCGATGTGCCCTTGTTCAGTGTACAAAGGCTTTACTTTTGCTCAGCCCTGGTTAACAAACTAAAGATGATTGTCTGAGTCCTAGTTGGTGGAGGCACTGATACAGAACAACTCCTGTTGCCAAGGCAACCGCTGCCTTCTGAGGAGCAGGCTGGTGATAACTCTGTAGGAGGAGGGAATGAAACTGAACCCAGGAGGACGAGGGGATATGAGCAATTCACCTTCCAAAACCTCCCCCCCAACACACACACACACACACACACACACACACACAGAGAGAGAGAGAGAGAGACACACACACACACACACAAACATGCACGCACTCAGTCTCTCTCCTCTTCTCATCCCCACACATACACACACACACGCACACACAACCACTATCATCAACTATCTGGCCCTCCCTGAACTCCCAACACCACCACCATCATCATCATCATCGCCAACAACATCTCTCTCTGCCGGGACCTCCGTCATAAAAATCCCATCATCTCTCTTTAGTACCACTCTGTTGTGAGAGGGAGGGACTCGCTCCATCGCCCCTGCTGGATGGAGTGTGTGTGTGTGTGTGTGTGTGTGTGTGTGTGTGTCACCGCTCTGTTGTGAGAGGGAGAGCCTCGCTCCATCGCCCTTGCTGGATGGTGCCTCGCTCCGGAGGCTGGAGCCCCTGACTACATCCAGAGGGTGGCTGCTGGAGTCCCACCCTCCACCCCGTTATTTACAGTGTACACTGTACAGCATCTAGCGTTGATGCAGTCGCTATACCCTTCCTCCGACCCCCCTCCTCAACTACCGCGCCCCCCCCCCCCTCCCCCTCCGTCTTTGAGTCGTTCGCTCGCCACGACTGCAATGTGTCACTTTAAGCACGGGGGCGTAAAAATCGCTGGCTGAACTTGCATCTGCCTTGGACACCGCCATCACTCGTAATGTGAGGGAATGAATGTGGTGAGAGCGTGTGTACTGAAAATGTGGCGGCGGCGGCCATTTGTCAACCACTCAACCCTTCTGAGCGGCCTGGGTCTTTCCTCTCTTTTATACCTCTTAAACTTCATGCTTTTTTTCCCTTGGAACTCCTAAAGTGAAACATACACACACACGCACGCACGCACACACGCACGCACGCACGCACGCACGCAAGCACGCGCGCGCGCGCGCACACACACACACACACACACACACACACACACACACACACACAGACTGCAGTACCCCACAGGAGAAACAGCTGGTGTGTGGACGAAACAAGGGAAGCTAAACAAAATTACTTTCAAATCACAAGGCTGGCCCAAAACACTCTTACAACTCAGTCTGCAACATGAGCAATCAATTTGAGGCCTTGCACTTCACTTTAATTAGACATTTCCCACCATCTGAAGACCGTTAGGGTCAAGACAGAACAACAAAGGGGTGGCTGTAGGATTGTTTTTGACCTCTTTGAATCAATTTTGCCGACAATGGCAACAACTGCTCCCCTTCTAAGTCTTTAAGGAGATGTGTTTGCATCGTTAAGGATTAATATCCTCACATATATTATATGTTAATGTCTTTACTGGAGTTTGTGTACAACATCAGATGCTCAAGCCACATAAGAGGTGCATAGGGCCAAATAACTTAAAATAAAATGAAACAAGATAAAATAAAGCTTTAGCCGCACCAGTAGTAACATAAACCGCATGGTTATGGCAGCCACTAACCTATACAATGGATAAAATACCTTGAACATTTAGGTGTTGTTTGTTCAGCTTGAGTTGTAATAGGTCCATGATGAAAAATCATCCATCACGCAGTTAAAAGCTTCCCAGTGTGTCTAGGAACTGTCGAGAGAGACATATCGCAGCATCCTGGCCCCAAATTAATACATACTATTTCTCTTTTAACGAAAGGGAATGATTCCCCTATAGCAAACCAGGATTGTAAGGCTTTTTGCGCACGAGTCAAATTGATTTGTTTAAAATGGATGCAAACTAATTCTAATCCAATTCTACCTATAGCCTACCAAGTAAATCCCATGTTGCCATGCTTGCCACTCAAGTGTGACGGAAGTAATGAATTGTACTCCTCCATTTTAGCATGATGGAAATTCCTACCCAAGCACAATACAGAGATGCCACTGGAATGAGAAACTATGGATTACAGTCTAATTACATGTTCATGTGATCACGTCCACTTGTTTTTTTTTTTGGTTTGTTTGTCTGTTTGGTTTTTTCAAAGGAAACAAGCACTTATTTGCTCACCAACCTTGTTTACAGCCCTCAAATTAAATGGGTCATTACCGCTATAGCAATAATCAATTAAAACGATTTGCTTAAAAGATCGAGCCTGAACTCACATGTGCGGCTCAAAATGACCACGCAAAATTGTGTGAGTAATGTGTTTTTCCCAGTAGCACTAGCCTGGTCCCACCCACTCTTCTTTCAGAGAGATCTAGTCTGTAACAGCGCTCGTACCATACACAGGTGCGAGTGCCCACGGGCACTGGTTCAAATCCAGCATGCGGTCATGTCCCGATCCCATCCCATCCCATCTAGGGATGCACCGATCCGACTTTTTCAGTCCCGATACCGATACCGATGCCTGGGCTCTGCGTATCGGTCGATATCCGATACCGATCCGATACCATTGTTAATTAATAAACTGTATACCTCGCCATGTGGAAAAGACTAAAGGCATCAGGCTTGACTTCATTCTTCATTCTTTCCCTAACTAAACATTACTTTCCTAAAAAAATCTAACAAAATAACACTTAGATATAAAGGTAATGTATTATTATTATTATTATTATTATTATTATTATAATTATCATCATCATTATTGATTATATTACTAGTATTAAAAATAAACAGTTGTACACCAGCAGCAACTTGGAACAGCATTCAAATTCAAGTTCACAGTTATTACTAAATAATAAATCTAACAAAAAAACAATTTTGCAGATATAAATCCCATATTAGTGACATACATTGAAACACCCCTGCCAAAATGGTGTCACCCGCGAAAATTTACTCATAGTGGTACGGTCCCGCAGTTTCCCCACGATAAACTAATTAGTTCACACGGAGTTTGAATGATGGTAAACGGTAGAAGTTATACGTTTTATCTAATAAATGATACGTTTTTAACAGCCAATTTGAACATTTGCATGTCTTTGTACCAAGAACAGTTTATACAGATGAGATGAAAATGACAATGTGTTTAGTTTGAGTAGCCTATTTTGTTGACTGTTACACATTAACGTGTTGCCTAAATGCAACAAAACGCATGAAGATCGTAATTAATCTATGACAAATGGTGGTTAGTATAGATATTCTTTTGATCCTATGACATACATTTGGTATCTGTATTAATCCCATCCATGAATTTAGACACTCACAGCACACAGTGAGGTGAGGCACACTCTAACCCGCAGCAGTGAGCTGCGCTAAATGGCTGGTTGCGCGTCATGGCTCAGCCTTTTTTTGAGACTATGTTAAATTCGGATCGGCCCATGGATCGGCTAATTTTTTCCGATCCCAGATCCAGCTATTTTGTTCATATCGGGGCCGATATCCGATCCAAATATCGGATCGGTGCATCCCTAATCCCATCTCTCCCACTTGTTTCCTGTCTACCTCTTCACTGTCCTATAATAATAAAGGTAAAAGGCCAAAATATATATATACTTTAAAAAGACTACACATGAAAATTATTAAAAATCATTGAATATTAAAAATACATTTGTTGTATGACAATCTATATATTCTGTGGAACTGTTCAACTTTTTACAGTGCATTAAGCAGCAGGTTTTCTTATGTACATATTACAGTTCACCTGTATTTGTTTAGAGAATTAAACAACTTAAGAGTATAACATTTCAGAAGTCACTATACATATGATAAAATAACATGAGGAATAAAATAGAATTTGTGATTAATAACTCAAACAGCCAAGGCAAGCAAGGTGAGAACTACCTATCTGCAGGCTGTAGCTCCCATTGATTTTGCCATTTAGTGTTCTTGGGAAACACTGCGGCAATAAGCAGTTCAATCTAATTGTAACAGGAGCTGAAGATCATTGTGTTCCCTTACAGCAACATTAGGCCAGGCAGCAGCAGGCGGCCACCATAGTAATCATAGCTTAGTTGAAGGTCATTTTTGTTTGTGCTGTGACGTCTTAAAGGACTATGAACTGAATCATGTATTGATCTCACTATTAACATTGATTTTCTCCAAATATACTGGAGTCTCTCTCTCTCTCTCTCTCTCTCTTTCTCTTTCTCTCTCTCTCTCTCTCTCTTGCCCACCTCGGCCTTGGTGCTCTCCACTGAGCTGGTAGCTCTGAAATCATTCTTAATAATAATTGTTCGCATTCAAAAACAAACCGTTATTGGAAACCATTTTCTCTGCAGGACAAAAATACAAATTTAATTAAGGGTGTGATTTGTCAGACCCCTTACCGGTCAACCCGCCTTGTGCTTTCTGATTCAGATGTGCACTTTGACGGTCTGGGCACCTTGACAACGAGAGGCAGGCTTTCAGGGAATGAGATGCCCCCACGGCTTAGCCACGGGTCAGCCCTCAGCATCGGAACAGTGACCAAGGCGACTTGTGTTTGTGAGACCTTGCAGTACGAGAGATCCGCACAACCCATATTTAGCCTCCAGCTTCTCATAAGGATTTATATAGAGTGGTAAAACAAGAGTCCATGCCTTAAGAATAAAACAGAAAACCTTTCACGTTCATTTAACACACTGTATCACTGTCACCAGGGTCACTGCAGGATTAGATCGCTGGACAGTGAGAGATGAAATGACGGCATTTATCTGGTGGTCAGATCATGGAGCTCTACTCCGCCACTGAGTTGATGATGCCCAGTAATGTTTGCGGGATTAGGGGTCAGGGGTTAGGGGTCAAGCCTGTAATGTATTCCTATTAAATGAGAGGTGCTGACAGTTCAATAGCTATGAACTCACGTGAAACGAAAGATATAGATAGTGGGTGGGTGTTCTTTTTCTCCATTTACTTGGCCCTGTCCCTCATGAAAGTGTCATTCATAAGCCTGGGGTGACAATTCCTTCCATTAGGTGACACTGGTGGGGAATGAAATCTGATGGATTGACAATCAAGTCCTACAGGGATGGGTGGGGTGGGAACCCCAGCAATCCATCTGTTATCTATCAGTAAGGAACAGATAGGCTGTGTGCAATTGTGCGATCCAACAAGCCAAAAAATTGGAGGATCTATCATTGCCCCAGCCAAGATGCTGTTACGGAAGGGGAAAGTAGATTTGTAACTAAGTAATTCGATTGGCCCATCCATCAAAAGGTGGGGTGCAAGTAAAATTGAAATCTGACATTTAGAGATGTGGTGCCTTTGCTGTTGCTTTGATATAAACTACAGCAGGTGACAAATTGTTTGTTTCAGGCCTGTCCCTCAATGGTGTCTTTGATAATGTTTGGGTTGAAACACATACCCTTGACATTTCAGTAAAAGGCCAGGTATTGTGTTTATTTATTCTCGCAACCAAGTCCCAAGAAGGAGAAAGATGATGTAATTGTGATAATCTGAGTATAATGACCAGAGCTTCCACCGCAATCAGCTCTCTTGATATCAGCCTCTGCATAGCCTATTAATAATTCAAGGTCAGGCATGCAATACAAACATCTAGTTAATTTATTTAATTTAAAAACAGTCTATGAAGGTTGTAAAAAAAACAATATCTGAGATTTACAGAAAATGGTACTTACCTACATGTAACGACATGAACAGTAAAAGGTTTTCTATCTTGCAAGAGAGGGGAGAGGGGAAAATAGATTTTGAATGGAATTCTCGCCCCACGTGACTTTCTAACAGCCAAGCGCCGTGCTGAAGGCTACACTGTAATGTGGAGAAGCAGGAAGTAGGTTACAGAAACCGATACTGTTTTGTCTATGCGGGACAGCGGGAGTCAGTCACAATTACCCTGCATGTCTTGTGGCTTACCACAGGACCTCAGTAAATGTATTTATGTAAATGATTCATATCAAAGTCCGTAGCTTTCAGTGGGCTGGTCTTAGTTCAAATAAGGAAGCTGCTTCTGCATTGGTGTTGCCGCGCGGAAATGTGGAAACAGTTTTCATCTTAACGATAGCCTAGACAAGCAGTGGACCACATTCATAACAAACATGATAATTAACCTGCTCATGGCGGTTGTGTCCGTGTCTGTTTATCCGGTCCAAACGTTAGACAATGGCCTTGCCCTGACTCCTACAATGGGATGGTTGCACTGGGAGAGATTCATGTGCAACACTGATTGTGACATGGACCCTGATAACTGCATAAGGTAAGACGAATACTATGTGACCAAGACAGCTGTAACAGAAACAAAGTGTGTCAAATTCTGTTAAAATGTTACAATTCTGAGGCAGAAAAAAAAACGTTCTCATGCATTTTTGAGAAAGATTATCACACTACAGGTATGATCACTGCCATTCTGTTGTAAAATATGACACTTCCTGTAAATGTCTAACCTGGATGAACCTAGACGAAACCTTTAACAGGCTAATGAATGTCACCCGTCTTTCCCTGAAACGGCTAACCATGAAGGATGTCAGCACTGAATTTCATGAAGTAGAAGTCACGTGATTTCTCCGACCTTAGGTTACAGTAGGGCAGGCTTACCTAACAGCTGACAGACACTATACAGAATAGTTATCAGAGCAACATAGGTCATCAGATTCGTAAGACCTGGTCATGGGCTGCCTCTTTCTTGCATAATGGATATTGAAAAACAACTCAACCAATTTACTCCTGCTATCAGTCAAACAGTAGGCCTACCATCATTTTGCTGGCTCAATGGGCTACCTTTTCATCTGTTGTGATTTTTTGGATAGCCTACACAATAAAACTCACAATAAAAAAAATTATACAATAAGCAATAAGCCCATTACCGACACAATGGCCTGGAACAATTCTCTCTGACCCACCAACCTGTTTGGCCTGGCAGGGAGGAGCTGTACATGCAGATGGCGGACGTGATGGTCAAGGAGGGTTGGCTGGAGGCGGGCTACGAGTATGTGTGCATAGACGACTGTTGGCCCCATCACCAGCGAGATCCCCAGGGACGCCTACAGGCTGACCCCAAGAGGTTCCCCAGCGGCATCAAGAAGCTGGCTGACTACGTGAGTGACCGCCTCTCAGATGTGCCAATTCTCAAGCCTGGCCGTGGCTGCTGTGCTGCTCCTATACAGTCATTACTATTCAATTGCAAAACTGGATGCTGCTGTTTTGTGACGTGATGTCTGTACCGTGGTCAGGGCTTTGTCAAACCAACACAGTGGTTCATGCTGTTTTATCAAAAATGAAAAGATGACCCATACTGTGTTTCATGGATTAGACCGAATTAATCACTGAGTAACAGTCATTGAGTTTTAGCTCTGTCTGTCTCAAGTGTTGGTTCAAGGTACTCACTGTCTATTTTGTCAAGAAGGCCTTATTTGGTTTAGTGCCCTATATGTGGAGAGTATCGCCAACTCAAATCATGGGCGCCATCTTTACGACCAGAAGTGACGTCACGTACGTTCGTCTCAATGATGGTCAATAGGGCGAATATGACATGTTGAAACAAATAGCTTAACATCGTCATAAACAAGCCTATAAATGTTATAATATGCATCACTATTCATTAAGATGTAAATGCTGTTGCAAATACGCTGCATTATACATTTTGAAAAAATTAGCAAAGACCAGATAAATAGTGATAAACGTTGCCTAGTTGGAGCCAGCTAGCTCTGAAAACGCCTACGAGGCGAACTTCGTTTATCCAATTTCTTACAGCAGTTAAATATTAGTCTGAGGAAACAACTTGAAATAAAGCAGTAAGAGAAAGCTGAAATCTTCATTTTGGTGAAATAAGCCTGTTTAGGGCACAATGAATAACATCTTACCTTACTTAAGCCAGCGATCCCTACATGTTGCAGCAACTCTTTGAATCACTGTTAGATTTGACGTCTGACCTCCAGATTCAGGCATACAATGTATTTCGACCGTGCATGAGGCAAGACTAAAATATGCTATTTATTTTCTTTTTTATCAATAAGTATGTTGTTTCAATAGACTCTTAGTCCGGGAGCCAAATGCCATAATTTAGGTGAACCTGCTTTGTCGGTTAAAGTTTTTTTTTTTGCAGAATCTAGTAGACTAGGGGTACCTCTTTAAGATTTAAGAGGGTGCCCGGTGATATCCCTTGGGCAATTTCATATATTAAGCCTTTCTTGTCCAATGTGTTGACTATAAGGCGGATATACTACAGGTGAATAGGGTAAAAAAATGAACAAGCAGATATCACTATGAAACTTCACCAGTTGATTACTTAGATCAATATGAAAAATAAATGTATTACAAGTTTTCTGAAATTTAATGTTTGAATATGCAAATTAGGTATGATGTAATTAAATATGCGCTGATTTGCATAAACGTAAAAAGATCAAATCTGAACATTGGGTAAAGCCAGCTTAAATTTTTTTCTTTTCATTTTGTTGACATAAGAGATGAAAAGTATTTTAGAGAGGGAATTATAGATATCTCATTTAGTTATTCAGTAAATCAGAAAATACTATACCAGCCTTTAAAAAATCCATTTTCGCCATGTTTTTTGGAATAAAATGTCATGTAAATCAGGCTAAGAATCATATATCAACAAACCCCTCTGCAAAATCCTTCTAAACATGGTTAGGTATAAGACTGAAAAGTTTGGTGTATGTAGATGCTTGTGAAGTGGAGATTTTGTTAGATTTTGAGAGAAGAAACTCATCCATATCCGCCTTATATTCAACACATTGGACAAGAAAGGCTTAATATACAAAATTGCCCAAGGGATATCACCGGGCACCCTCTTAAATCTTAAAGAGGTACCCCTAGTCTACTAGATTCTGCAAAAAAAAAAACTTTAACCGACAAAGCCAGGTCTGACCCCATGGCTCCCTGACTATCTGGGACAGTAAAAGAAAATAGTTTTAATTGAACACATGTTATTTAAAAAATATATTATTATCATAAAGTTAGGCTATTATTATATAAAGTTATTATTATTACAAAAGCTACATGGAGGTCACCATTAGTTTGACCTCAAACTTTTCCGTTAAATAATAACTTACCCTTATGCACAAAACCTGCCAGACAATAATCACATTTTTCCCACTGCCATCACTCAATCTATTGGTAGGTGCCTTATGTATATTGTGGTGCTCTATAGTATGCATCTTCTGACTGCATACTACTGTATGTCTAATTGTTCCAACAGCTAATGCCAGTCAAATTCCTTGTAGATATACTTGGTCAATACAAGCTCATTCTGATACTAAAACACACAAACTTGCTAGGTTTTCAAAAATATTTTTCAATAAAATATATTTCCATTTATTATAATCAAATTAAATAATCAAAGACAACAATTTCTGACTTGTGTAACAAACATTTACAAGACCATCAGAATCTAGGCCTATATGAAATGCAATATAAGCATGAGGGATGAGGATGAGAGATCTCCATGTACTCTTTTCGGGTGTCACATTGTTGTCCTCCACCAAGTCCATCCCTTCATGGTCCTTTACATGGCCTGATTAGATGACATGGAGTTGATCAGCTGTCTGCGGTGTCCTCCCCTCAGACCAATTGTACCTTTGTTCTCGTCCTGCATGTAAAATAATGAAACTCTTGTCATTAAATGGGTAGATGTACATAAAAATACCACTATTTCTACCACTGTAGTAAGGACTGCTCTTCTAAAAAATCTGAAATGTGCACAGGTTGTCATTAAATGTGTATGCTTCTACACCACACTCGTTATCTGTCGCGCACTCTCTCACACACACCCACAAAACATGGGACACAAAGGGAGCAGACCGTGAATCTCCTCTTCTCAGCCTCAGACTTGGATAATACAAGGCAGTACCATTTAACACCACACACGCTACATCCTCCTAATAATTTTACTAATGACATCATAGCAAAGTGTACCTGAGAAACTGCAACTAAGTGCCTTAATTAACCAAAAATATAAACATAATAATGTTAATGGTAGAACACGATGAAGAAAGGAAGCTGTTGTTTATCTTGACTTAAATTGATCCAGCTGAGGAAAGCACTTGTTCTTTGGAAGGAATTTCAATTTGTCTGAATGCAATATTGACACCGATCACATACCCTGTCTGTGTGTATTGTGCACACTGTGGTGGAGACTTGGGTCCATGTTGACTGGGCTGATTTGGTGATGAGGGGTGTCAGGCATCAGGGGAAAGGTGCTGAAGCAAGGAGCAGCAGCAGTAGCCTACAGGATCTTGAAGATGTTGAGGCGACGGGGCAGGGACCTTGAATCAGCAGACAGCTGTATCCTCTTACTTCACCAGCCACTGACTCTTCTCTACCTACATCTAAAATAACAAAAAAGACAAAGAGGAAGCATAATATTTACTATATTGCTTTGTTTTATAATACAGACATTCATCACCTTAAACCATGATTCAATAAAGCATGGCACACTCACTAGAGGGCTGACAGATTGACAGATTGAAGTATAGCCTACACAACCAGTGTAGAGCTGAAGTCTGTATTGACACCACTTAATAATTCGTGATTAGCACACCACCTACCAAGTTTGACAGATAGCTAGCAAACCATATCTTCAAACTATGCTGTGCATTTCAACAGATTTATTTGGACAATACTGTGCCTAGGCTACTGGTAAAGTTTATAACAACGTTGATGGAAAGACTAGCTAACTTGCAAACTGCAATTATCCGACCAGCTATTTCAGTCAAGCAGGAGGACATTCTTAAAATAGGCAAACAAGACGTTGTCTTATTTTGCTCGACAAGAAAGAAAATGCAAAACTAACAAGTTTATCAATGATTACAGATCGCTATGTTACCTGCTAAGCAGCTGTAGCACTATTAGTAAACACACACGACACAGCACTACGTACTGGCTGCTTATCTTAATAGCCACTTTAGTGCTTCAAAAACGCAAAAATGCAAGGAAATTAAGACCATAAATGATAACAGTAGGAGATGAAAAACCTTATTTACCAGAGTTGTTCCAACCGTTTTCCTTTTAGACAAGGTTAAGACGAACGATGTATGATGTTTTCGCTGCTCCTCCAGAAGTGGCATCTCTCCGGGTAGTTAGAAACAAAATCCGTGCTGCAAATGTCTTAACGAGTCTTATCACTAAAAATGCTTGACGTAAACGTTATAATGTTAACGTTATCAGAAAAGTGTCCAGTGAGAAAATGGGTCGCTGTATGGTGAAGATATTAAGACTTAATGCCAACGACTCAAACACTGCCATCTGAAAGCATTAGAAAGCATTCTAGTCAAAAGTACTTTTGGTAGTAAAAATGGCGTCCATAAAACACGTGACCACCTCTGAACCAATCCTTGGCAGAACTGCTCTGAACATTCCAAACACAGTTGGCGATACTCTCCACATATAGGGCACTAATTTGGTTTACGCAATACTGCCCTCTTCAGGTGTAATTTTGTTGATACATTATTAAGGCATCACAATGTGATATTACAAATTGTATCTCTCTCAGGTTCATTCTAAGGGTTTAAAACTGGGAATCTACGCAGATGTGGGGTCCAAGACTTGTGCTGGCTATCCTGGCAGCCTAGGTTACTACGAAACGGACGCCAAAACCTTTGCTGAATGGGGTGTGGATTTATTGAAGTTCGATGGCTGCTATATGAACTGGACTATGCTTGGAGAAGGTATGAGACATTTCCACCGATAAAACAGTGCAATTTCAATGTGATCGTAATGTTTTGCCCTCTGTTTCTGTTGACATATTGAAGGTTATAAGAACATGTCCAGAGCTTTGAATCAAACGGGAAGAAGCATTGTTTACTCCTGCGAGTGGCCACTATACGAGTGGGCGTATCATGAGGTAAGCAAATGGCTAGAAGAAACATTTACTGATTATTTATTAAACTAAAAGATAATACAAGACAGAAGAAAAGAAAACTTGCAGTGAACATAAAGCTTTTACTTTAGGGCACGGCTTAATGAATGAACAGGAAACGGTATCTTTCTAACTAAGCTGACTAACTAAACAGCCAAAGTGTATAAATAATCAAGAGAGCTGTTAGTATGTCACAGTGTGGAAGCTGATTTAAGGTGGTGGACTATCCTCTGTTCTCAGCCAAATTACACAGCGATTAGGGAGACTTGCAACCACTGGAGAAACTTTGCAGACGTGTATGACTCATGGAGTAGCATTAAAACCATTCTGGACTGGACAGCAACCAATCAGAGGTTCATCGCCCCAGCTGCCGGTCCCGGCGGGTGGAACGACCCAGATATGGTATTATACCTTCACACAGTACTCACAAAAAGTCAGGGGTATTCGGCTTTCAGGTGAAATTTCAGGATGAACCTAAAATACACTATAACCTTTACAGGTTAACTTAATGTGACCTTCTCTAAACTTCTGAATGTGCATGTCCAGCAGTTCAATGTTTCAGTACTTTCACCCAGATCCCTAAAAGCCAGAACACCAGATCCTTAACGTTTCGTGAGCAGTGTATACCAAATACTTTTCCACTTGTTTGAATGGTCTCTACACATTTTACCTTCTGTAACCTGCAGCTGGTGATAGGAAACTTTGGGCTGAGCCATAACCAGCAGCAGTCTCAGATGGCCCTGTGGGCCATCATGGCTGCTCCGCTAATGATGTCCAATGACCTGCGAGACATCTGTCCCAAGTCCAAAGAACTGCTGCAGAACCGAAGGGTTATCGCCATCAACCAGGATCCCCTGGGAAAGCAGGGCAACCGGACAGGAGTGGTAACGGCTTTCATTTTGTTTGATTGCTGAATGTGTTGCCTTACTAACTGAATCAGAACTGACTAACTGAATACCTCTGCTGTGGTGTTATCAGTTCAGTTGTAAATAAGTAATTCATGTACAAGGCACCACAGAGATTTGTAAAGTACCTAGTGCACCAAAGGGAAAACCAAAGTTTCCTCATTTCGGTTATGTTACGGACTTCCTTATCATTAATCCCAGTCGGCTGCAGTTATCACAACTGAATAATAGAGGTAACAAACAACTGTATGAAGATAAAGATTTAAAGAAATGTCTTGATTACCCAGTCATCTTGTTCTTCATCAACTACTTAAAAGGACAGGGGAGCAGTTCCACATCATGTTGTATTTAAGCGGAAATTATTATTAACACTACAACAATGTCTTTGTTTTGGAAGGTGGACCAATTTGAGATGTGGGAGCGTCCACTTTCCGGAGGCAGGCTGGCCCTGGCCATCCTGAACAGACAGGAGATCGGAGGACCACGCAGGTTCCCCCTCACACTGGCTACTCTGCCCAGTTACCAGTACTGCAACCCCATGTGTAATGTCACACAGATCCTGCCCATGTACCAGGAGCTGGGGGTGCAGGGTCTCTTCAGTAAGCTGCTGCTGAAGATCAACCCCTCAGGCACAGCACTACTGACTGTAACTCACATTTCCATCAATGCCACCATTCTGTCCTAAAATGCCTGGTTTTGTCCACCAAATTTTATCAACATAGAAAAGTCAGTAAAGATGAAATGTTATAAGTTTGAAAAAAAAACGAGCATTTTGGGGTAGTTTCCTTAACAGTGATAAACCAACTCAAAATAGTTCTTTATGTCTTGGTAACAACCTTTTAAACCAGTAAAAAAAAAAAAAAAACTTTTGCCCTTTGGGTAAATTGCCCATACATTTAATAGCTGACAACTAATTGTTCAATCTTTTAAGCGCTTTTCAGGGAACAAAAGGTTAAGGGCTCAACATGTAGTTAAGTATAATTCTATCATTATTGCACTGTAGGAAATTAACATGTGTAACAAGACTGCCCAGTTCTGTGCAATATGATCCAATGCAATTTGCCCAATGGGAAAAGCTACAAAGAATCATGCAGTCACATTTCTTACTTTTACAGGGTTCCCACTCTATACGAAATGTAAAATTAAATCTTTTATATTTTAGAGCGGCAGATACATAATCGGACATTGAATAAACAAAGTAGGCCTAGGCTACTCAAGCGACCAGTAAAGCTAGCAACCAGATACACAATATTAAGTGGAAATTTGTATGCATTATGGCAAGTAAGCTTTTAACTGCTGAAACCAAACTCCAGGATATTCCACAACATCAAAAACTAGACATGTAATTCCAAGGAAATTACGAGTGCATGAAAATGCAAAAATGATGAGGACTTTTATTTTGAAACAGTTGTGGGTAGAGGAAACAGTTGAGAGAGCTTAAGAGAGCCAGAAAGCCTGAGACAGAGAGTTGCTGCCAGGTGGCTTTGAACACCTGGCTTAAGATTCTAATTGCTTAACGACTTCATTGTGATGTCATAATCCAATGTTAAGTCTATGGGAGAAAAAATGTTTTAAAAAATTCATATAAAATAAACGATAAAGTTTTCGAAGATGAAAATTACATAGCTGAAGTCACCTAAGTAAGACCTACGCAGCGCAGTTTGAATGAAGTTTCTACGTCAAACGGTTGAAGCTGAATTGAACGCACAAAAAGTGTCTGAAGAAGAATAATAACTAGAGAATGTAATTCCAGGGAAATTACGAGTGCATGAAAATGCAAAAATGTGGTTGCATAGTTTAAAGAAAGCTGATAGTGTGAAGGTAGACAGTTTAAAGCTTAAACATTACAGTTCTAACTGAACTAATGATTTCTAGCAGTTATGCTAAAAATGTTAACTATGCTAACAATGCTAACCAGGTTGATTAGATAACTTAGCTAATAATTTCTAACAGTTATGCTAAAAATGCTAACAATGCTAACTATGCTAACAATGCTAACCAGGTTGATTAGCTAACTTAGCAAATCCTTTCTAGCAGTTATGCTAAAAATGCTAACAATGTTAACTAGCTAACTTGCTAGTGAGGACTTTTATTTTGAAACATTTGTTGATAGGGTATCTATGGTGGCCACTATCAGGAGTAAAGAAGTTACTGTAGTAAAATCATGTTGGTTGCTATGGAAACGGTCATAAACGCTTAATTTTAATGGTTGCTATGTTGGTTGCTAGGTACATGGAGGTTTCATGTAGTTGACTGGAGGCATAGTTGATGATAACTGACAGTTGGAATGGTTGAACAGTTAAATAGTTGAGTAGTTTCAATGGTTAAATGATTTAATAGTGTATTATTGCAGTGAGGACTTTTATTTTGAAACAGTTGTGGACATAGGAAGTATGAAACAGGATCTGTAGTCTTAATGAGATTGTATGCTTAAAGCCTGAGAGAGAGAGAGCTGCTGCACCTGGACTGGCCACCTGGCATAAGATTCTAATTGCCCTATTATGATGTCATAATGTAATGTTAAGTCTATGGGGAAATTTTAATAGTTTTTATTTAATAGTTCAAAAAGTATAAAAGTTACAAAGTTGAAAAATACATAGCTGAAGTCACCTAAGTAAGACCTACGCAGCGCAGTTTGAATGAAGTTTCTATGTTAAACGGTTGAAGCTGAATTGCACGCACAAAAAGCGTTAGAAGAATAATAATGACCTATAATAAGAATAAATCGGATAACAGTAGAGTGCATTTTCATGCACTCTAACTAGACATGTAATTCCAAGGAAATTACGAGTGCATGAAAATGCAAAAATGATGAGGACTTTTATTTTGAAACAGTTGTGGGTAGAGGAAACAGTTGAGAGAGCTTAAGAGAGCCAGAAAGCCTGAGACAGAGAGTTGCTGCCAGGTGGCTTTGAACACCTGGCTTAAGATTCTAATTGCTTAACGACTTCATTGTGATGTCATAATCCAATGTTAAGTCTATGGGAGAAAAAATGTTTTAAAAAATTCATATAAAATAAACGATAAAGTTTTCGAAGATGAAAATTACATAGCTGAAGTCACCTAAGTAAGACCTACGCAGCGCAGTTTGAATGAAGTTTCTACGTCGAACGGTTGAAGCTGAATTGAACGCACAAAAAGTGTCTGAAGAAGAATAATAATAATATCGATAACTAGAGAATGTAATTCCAGGGAAATTACGAGTGCATGAAAATGCAAAAATGTATAGATACAGTAGATAATGTAGATATAGTTACTAAGGTGTAGCTAGGGTAAACATGGTGGTTGCATAGTTTAAAGAAAGCTGATAGTGTGAAGGTAGACAGTTTAAAGCTTAAACATTACAGTTCTAACTGAACTAATGATTTCTAGCAGTTATGCTAAAAATGCTAACAATGCTAACTATGCTAACCAGGCTGATTAGCTAACTTAGCTAATCATTTCTAACAGTTATGCTAAAAATGCTAACTATGCTAACAATGCTAACTATGCTAACAATGCTAACCAGGTTGATTAGCTAACTTAGCTAACCATTTCTAGCAGTTATGCTAAAAATGCTAACTATGCTAACAATGCTAACCATGCTAACTAGCTAACTTGCTAGTGAGGACTTTTATTTTGAAACATTTGTTGATAGGGTATCTATGGTGGCCACTATCAGGAATAAAGAAGTTACTGTAGTAAAATCATGTTGGTTGCTATGGAAACGGTCATAAACGCTTAATTTTAATGGTTGCTATGTTGGTTGCTAGGTACATGGAGGTTTCATGTAGTTGACTGGAGGCATAGTTGATGATAACTGACAGTTGGAATGGTTGAACAGTTAAATAGTTGAGTAGTTTCAATGGTTAAATGATTTAATAGTGTATTATTGCAGTGAGGACTTTTATTTTGAAACAGTTGTGGACAGAGGAAACAGTTTAACAGGATATGTGTAGTCTTCAGAGAGATTGTATGCTTAAAGCCTGAGAGAGAGAAAGCTGCTGCAGGTGGGGCTGGCCACCTGGCATAAGATTCTAATTGCCCTATTATGATGTCATAATCCAATGTTAAGTCTATGGGAGAAAAAATGTTTTAAAAAATTCATATAAATTCAACGATAAAGTTTTCAAAGTTGAAAAATACAAAGCTGAAGTCACCTAAGTAAGACCTACGCAGCGCAGTTTGAACGAAGTTTCTACGTTAAACGGTTGAAGCTGAATTGGACGCACAAAAACGTTAGAAGAAAAATAAAAATAAAAATAAGAAGATATCGGATAACAGTAGAGTGCATTTTCATGCACTCTAATAAGAATAAACAGCATAACAGTAGAGTGCATTTTCATGCACTCTAATAATATCGATAATAAGAATAAACAGCATAACAGTAGAGTGCATTTTCATGCACTCTAATTAATCAAATTCCCCGACTTTCCACAATTCCTTGATATGCCATGAACCCTGGGGGCCCTACTTTTATATTTAGGTCATCCTCGACTGTGCCAAACCTGTGAGTGCACAAGGCAAAGAAGTGAAGCGAGCTTCAGTCGGTTGGTGTGCTGTGCCTCTTGTGTACCTGGCGTGCTCACCAATTAAAGTGACACTTGGAATACTGAACTCAAGTCAGATTTATCATTTAATTATAATAAAAATAGGTTTGCAAGATGTGCAAGTTTGTGTAAAATGTTTGAGCCATATGATACAATGGAAAGTTATTCGGTTTTTAAATGATGTGATAAAAAAAAAAAAAAACTCTTCAACAGGAGCTTTCAGACTCTGTTGTTTTTCTCCATTGACAGTAAAATAAGCGTTTTTGCCTATTATGACAAGCTTAAGAAAATAGTCATCTTACTACCAACTTGTTGCCTCGACCTAACCAAATCCTATATTTCGCACAAGCCTGGTCATTGCCCTTGAATATACCTGGCTGCGCAGCTACAGTATTAGCTGTTAAATCTCAGCAATTTTCACTGTCACTAAAATGGAGGTTATGACAAAGTTTACAAGTTGCTAAAACAGTTTGTCTACTGGCTGAGCTAGTAAATGTCTTCACAAAAAGATGTTGGGCCCAGAACGTCCGGACTTAAACCCAATTGGTTATTAATATGGACAGGCTGATGGACTGACAATTAGAAGCAAATTGTGTTTGATAGCAGCCAGCATATTGTTCTATTAAACTGCTAAAATGAATGAGAAAGCGCTTGCCATTCAACAAGACTTGAAATGCAATTCAGAGGTAGTCTCATGAAACTGGAAGGACCAGACTGTCCCAGATTTTATAATGTATGCCACAACATGTTTACACTGAAATCAAAGGAAAGTGATTCATGCTCAAAACAGGAGCTTCACTAATATTTCTCGGCTGTTAACCATTCTCTGTAAATAAATCCATCAGTGTTTACCTGTAATATATATTTCGACCTTCATTCAGCATCTCTGAATGCATTTTCAGTACCACCAGGAGTGCCATTCAATGATTATAGTTTAGAAATGAATACAAAACTGGTTCATTTTTAGCACTTTATTGAAAATTGAAAGTCCAGACGAGTGACGGCCTAGAACTGGATGACCTGGCCCTGCAACACAGAAAGAGAGGAAATGGTAAGTCTTCTGCAAACAAAACATCTATGCTAACACTTAGCAAGCTGCTTGCACCCGCTATGCAATACCAAGATCAATCTATTGGTCAATCATAACAGCAGAACACTGACAGTATGACACCAAAACAATCAAAGCTTCTGATACGAGCAGAACCCTTATCAGTAGTTTCAGCTATGCGTCGGTTGAATCAGCATTAAGTGTTTGGTAAATGTAGCATAAAGGTTTTTCCCACTCGTGGATCTGTAGCTTATGTTTAAGGTAGGTTTAATTCTTTAAAAAAGGTAAATGTATCAATGATCACAATATACAAGTTACTACTAAAATTCACACAACTGTACACACACACCATCTTTCAAGCTTTGATTAAAAGCAGTTTTAAATACTCAAATCTACAGCAAGCCTCTGCCAGCCATGGCAATCCAACACAATGGGAATATTTTCACATGACAAAGGTTGAATTACAAACAAACCAATATATTACAAATTAATTTACATCGCCGGTCCACTCAGGAAACCCTAACTTAAGTCAACCAGCAATAGTTTGCCATCAGTTTCTTACAAATACAAAACTGATACAAGTTTAGATAGACTTCATTTATTGAGGGAAGGCCAACCCCATGCTTCCCAGAAATTTGACCCAATTAAAACCTTGCTTAACTCATGTTTCCAAACAGACACTCAACTATTTCATAATACTTGGATTTAGATTCATTGGTGGTGCCACTCAAATGATTAAGCCAAGGTCTGCAAAGACCAATCGTATGTTCTCAAACCTCTATGCATCACACACACAACTAGTTTCTAAGCCAAGCTTGTTGAAGGGATGAGAAACATCTTACATGAAAACATGTATTCAGAGCTAGAATTATGGCCAAACTACTAAGCAACCCAGGACTCTCATAAACTGTTAAGATAATGGGTACTCCTAGTTCAAAAGTTCCACAAACATCTGTGCTCCAAACGGAATTGTAATTCTTAGGAATAGTCCTACTCACAACTCCAGCGGACAAGGCAATGAGTAATGTCTGATAGTAAGGACCGTTAACGTTAAATAATAGCCTATCCAGGAATGCTTGGGCATCATATTGCATTGTGGAAGTACATTAGAGATCAATGTCTGATTGTCAATGAAATACCAAAGGGCTAAATCATGACCTCAAAAAAAGGCATTAAAATGTTCATGTGCAGGAACCAGGACAAACTTACCTTTCTCTTCTTGTCTCCACCAAGCTCAAAGTGCTTGCATCTTTTGATGGCCAGCATTCTCTTCGAACGGCAATTGGGCTCCACACACTCAAGCCTCAACACAATCTTCTTTGTAGTTTTAGCCTGTCATCACAATGCACAACAAAGTGGCGGTTAAGATAATCACTTACAATGCCTAACTTAATCGAATTAGTAACATTCATATCCCCCCACATAAACACATGGAAGATGAGTGAGCGATACATTATGTAGGCCTACTGACATCCCAACGTTTAAGCAAACGTTTAAAACAGCATGGCTTACCTTCTTCCTGAAAATGGGCTTGGTCTGGCCACCGTAACCACTCTGCTTACGGTCATACCTCCTTTTCCCTGCAAAACAACATTACTTACTGATTACCTTTGCTCATCGTCCCCGTGTCAGCTAAGGCGTGTGCTAGCTCGACGCTTAGCTGCTACTTCAAAACCTTACTGAAGGAGTCGGAGACATTTCTTCTTATATCAGAAGAAATGACAAAAGTACTCACCCTGGGCGTAGAGGGAATCCTTGCCCTTCTTGTACTGGGTAACCTTATGAGGCTGGTGCTTCTTGCATTTCTTGCAGTAAGTCCTGCGCGTTTTCGGGACATTCACCTATGACCACAGCAATGGACAGTAACATTAGCGTCATTAGCAAGCAAGCTACGTGCGTATAGCTAAGTCAACGCTTGAGAATCATTACTCTGCCTAAATCTGGCCTACATGGCCAACAAGGACTTCAGACTCAAACTCCTCACAATAAAGGTAAAACTAATATAACAAATACGGTGTTCAATGCCATACGACGAGAAGGCCGTGACAGCCATACTATGGGAAAAGGGGCCAGTGATGTTCACCATTGGTTTATAGCAAGCCATACACTTCAATGTGTTTTAAAGTATCCACGCAAAAGTATGGAACGTAATAATACAATGAATGCTTTGCTTAACATCTTACTACTTTATAGAATTAACTATAGCACAAAATTACTTTATCAAACTAGAGGATTACTGAAGATTTTACAGATCAACGATTGCAGAAATTTAGACTCACCATGGTGGCGAACCCGATGAAGCAGCGAAGAGAGAGATTACACCGGAAGAGTTTCCTAATAAAGGCTTGGTGGCGCTGGTAATTCGTTTGTTGTTGTCGCCCTCTTGCGGCGTGGATGTCTAGTCTGGCCTAAACCTTTTCGATTAGACAATTACATAGTATTAGAATGTCCAAAACAATAATTTTGGACATCTACATTTTTGCTTTCAGATATTTTATTTGTTAATTGACAATGACTTTACAATGGAATTTAGAAATGATAGCCTACTCTACTCTTTCACCTCAGTGAGTTGATAGCATATAGGCCGACATGGGCTGTTTGACAATATTGATAAGCAGGTTAAGTTGAAATAGCAACTTCTACTGTCTAATTATGCCAAACAGTAGATATAGAAAAAGGCATAAACCAATGGTCACCACCTATTCAAGTGATTGAATCCTGTCTCTTGAAAATGAGAACATAATGAATAACTGGTTAATTGAATATAGGCTAAGAATAAGCTGCCTTAAAGTGTGGTGCATATAGAGACGCAACACATTGTTAATGTTTAATGTTGATGACTAAATTATCATGAGCTCATATGAAAATGAGCAGAAAGAGCAGGAAGCAAAAGGGGAACTAAACAAAGTCAAATCCTCTCAAAGGGTGGGGTTTATTTCTCTACCGTGTGTCACAACCAACTTACAGTGTAATACACACAGTGTTCTCCTTCATCCACATCAGCTCTTTAAACAGCTGTCACATAGTGCACATTTGACAGTGGAGAGAGTCAGGAAGAGAACAAGGTAAGCACCAAATTTTGTCCGTTTTTCGTTTGCCAGTGGGGGGTCCCTCTGTTGGGGATCTGTGATAGGGCACACATGCACACATGATCTTGCATTACTACAATAGTGTGGCAACATAGCTGACAACCATGGCAAGTGAATGCAATTGCATATGCCTATGGTTACTCAGTGGCATACAAAACATAGCCTATCCTGTTGCTGTTTTACAAGCTTAATTTTGTGACAAAAGCTCAACATGCTTCAGAAAGGAAATGGTGGTCTGCCAAAGTGAGAGTTTCTATTCAAATCAAGAGTAGCAACCAGATCTGCTGTCGTATTTCTCTCATTACTTCTTGACTATAACCTATGCAATTTGATTTGACAGAGGGTAGACAGGGAGATAAAGCAAGCAATGCTACAGCCTCTTTTGGTTCCTCTCAGCTCTTGTTTTTTTTTAAACCCATGTGATGGGTATCTGTGGCACACTACTTCCACAGTTCTCTGGACTGTTTAATCAAATTCACTTAGCATGTTCAATTTCTATTACACTGTGGATACTCCATGCAAATTCAAAGTGCAAGGTCGAATAAATTTGCTTTGGCATGCAAATGGTCCTGCTAATGTTGAGAGAGAGGCCTTTGGCAATGGTTGGTGGGCTAATTGTCCATGTTGCTTTCATGTTGGTAGTAACTAGATTGTTGTATGCAGTAATTGACATGTGTTGTCAGTAATTTGAGGACAGTTTAAATCAAGGGATAGGTTTATGTTTTATCTTCCTATAACAGGAAGAGATGATGAAGTATGAATAAGGTAATATCAAAGCAAAAACCAGCTGAACCCGTGAAAGAGCACATACAGCACTTGTTGAGTTGTTGAAATTGAGCCAGCACACACTGCCAGGCCTAGTGTATAGGACTATGGTATATGCATAAATGGCTTTTAAAACATTTTTGCCTAGCCGGTGAACCAGATTAGTCTCAGAGCTCATGTTGGCACTTGCACTCTATTGGTCTAGCATTAGCCATGTTCAATCCAGCTTCCAAGTGAGCCTCAGTAGAATAGCTTGACTCAGCACAAGCTGAAGAAAAAAGTCTTAAAAATGTTTTGACCGAGAACAGTAAGATCTGGCTACTAGGAACATCCTCATTATGGGGGCTGATTTCTTGCTGTAAGCTAAACTGAGTTGTGTTGGGGTTAGACCCCAGAGACAAAAGCTAACGCAAGCAACTGCAACTCAACCCCACACTTCCCTCTCACAATGCAGATGTCATGGCTGAGTCTTTCATTTGATCAGTCTCAGTGAGTTGAGAGAGTATTTCAGCAGTTATTTTGAACTGCATGGCAGTTGAACTGAGAGACAATAGCCACAAACTCATTATTTTGTACGACATTTTGTATTTATTCGCACCATTTACATCGTTCAGACATGTAAAATAAGAGTCTGCAACGTGTATGACAGTTACTATCAAATGGTGTAGGAAAAACAGCAATATAAAACAGCCCCACACACACTCACGCACGCACGCACACACACACACACACACACACACACACACACACACACACACACACACACACACACACACACACACACACACACACACACACACACACACACACACACACACACACACACACACACACACACACACACACATACAGCCATCCACCCGCACACTTTCCCACACAACCTGCACTTCAAAACTCATTCTACTCTGACTTATAATACTGTAGGCCTAAAGTGAATGGCTTCTCTGTTGTTGCCAATGCATGGTATTGCACTAGTTTGGTTTACACTTTTATGGTTTTGACACTTTTTGACAGTTGCTGTCATTGGTAAACACCAATTTGTGGCGCTTTAAACTAATCTTAATGTGCAGTTAGGTCCAAATAAGCCTTCACAAGAGAATTTGCAACAAATGTTGTGGTTAGGATTCACTTCTGGACAGATAAGCAGTGGTCAAGTCTATCTTGTACAGACTCAGAGAACCCCCCCCCCCCCCCCCCCCCCCCCTCTCACACACACAAAATTAGCACAAGGCACACAGAAGGCTACTTATCAGTCCGGAAGCCCTGTGAGAGACAACATGCAAGGTTATTGCTCAACACAGTAACTGCTACTCTCAGGCCATATATTATTATAATATATAAAGCATTTAAATTGAAGTGAGGTTTTGTCATATTGGCTAAAGTAGTACTGTGAAGTAATGTTCTGTGGTAGTGGACATCTTTGGATGTATAAGCTACCAGCAGTTGCTCAAACGCACCAAGAGCGCTATCAGGTTTTTCAGCTTTTCCAATGGCTTGTGGCCGATCAATTGGCTCAAGCCTGCAACACACACCACAGGCTGTACCTGGGATACACAAAGTACAATTGTAAATTTGATACCTGTATATTTATATGTGCATTAAAAATACACCTATTATTTTCCCACTGGCCCTGTGTGGCCTGTCATGTGGAAGTAACATTTGTATATTGTCAGGTTGCATGGGTTAGTTAATGCACAAAATATATTGCAAGTTTCAGCTTGCACTGAGATGCGTAAGAATGACAAGGCAAACTGGACGTCACTAAACTGATCCTTCTGGCTGATTCTCTTCCTTTGCACTGTTAGGGTAGCATTGATGCAACTTCCCCATTTAATTCTATCAGCATTTGTCCCCTCGCACAACCATAAAATATTAACTCCAATACAAGGAGTCAATTATACAATTCTTCCAACACCATCCAAAACAACAAGGGAAATCCTCAAGTAAAGACTAGCTCTTTTAAAAGGCAAGACTAAGAGGATCTTATGATGAGGGAGTTGTGAGCGTGTAGGAGTCTTGAAAGTGTTGAAAAAAGTTTACACCAACTCTGCTGTTGCATGGCTGACTCTCACATTGTGGTGACAAAGTGACAAAACTGGTGTCAGCAGCAGCCGAGAAACCAGGAAACGCTCATATGGTTGATAGAAGAAGGTCTGCTGGATTGAGTCTCTGCTGTGGCCCGAAGTTACCAATAGGCCTCTGAAGTTCGCCTACAAAAAAGCTGCCATTTTTGAGATCCGGTATCTTGGGATTTGTCCCAGGGAATGAATTATCGCACCTGTTAAACTCTAAAGAAGTCTGAAATGCAGACGTTTTACTCAACACGCTTTCATCCTCTGCCTTCGATGGGCACAGTGATCTGCGGTACATTAAGACAGCAAACTTAGATTTTTGCTACCCCAGAGCTACATGCAATGCAACTTCCCATAGGTAGTTAGCTTCAATTAACACCTGGATCTCCTTATATGGGCAAAGATGGCAGTGTTGGTTCTTTTTTTGTAGGCAAACTTCAGAGGTCTATGCAACACCTGGAATGTTCCATCACATCCTTGCCTAATGTGCACACATGGAGTACGGCTATAAAGCGACCTGCTTTTCATCTCTTGTACCCTTTCATTCACGTCTTTATGAGCAAATGTACCTATAAATGTTGTCGCTACAGACATTGGTGTTAAAAAAAAATTCTACTCAAAGAGGGCATGGCTTATCATTGGCTAAGCGAAGCCCAGGAACAAAGCTTTCACTATCCCAAAGACTAAATGATTAACAAATGGCCTATCTCTCTCCACCTCTTGTTCCGCCTCAGCATTGAATCAATGGAAGCCTTGTGATGTGTAGGAGGTCGACAGACAGCCGCAAAGATGCGACCGATAAAGTTGCTCTGGACTCAGTGGAAGTCTTCACCCGGACTCAAAATGACAAGGCCATTTTAAAAAAAAAAGAAAAAACGTTGACAGAATAACATTCATGAGACCAATGAGATCACATGCAGAGCAGGAACTGGTGGAAGTCTATTGTGGATGGGGTGGTGGGTGTTGGGATGTGCTGTAAGCCGCTGATAGGTTGAGACTCTGTCTGGATAAGTGGCTCGGTGGTCTGGAACAGGGAGCAGGAAGATATGGGTGAAGGAAACAGATGTGCTCGGGCAGGAAGCCACTGCAACAAAGGGTGTCATTGACACAGCATGGTGGCCCTATGCAAATGTATGGTAATCAGTCTCAGATACCTGGCCACTTCCAGCCTCTGCTAAGCTGGAACCAGCTCATCTTCAGCATCCCAACCTGGAGCGTAAAGAGGCCCCTGTCTAGCCATAGAGAAATGTGCTAAAGATACAGTATGCTAAAATTCTAATATGAAAATTAAATAATTCAGAATGCTCATTAATGTTTCAGAAATCAGAGCCAGTCACAAGGCAAGTTGTAAGTTTAAAAAGCCAAGTTTAAAAGAGGTTCAGTTAAAACATGCATGTGCTTCAGCGTGATACAGCCTTCATCTGGGCAAATCAAAATGGTTGTTTTTGGGCCGTTCTGTTGCCCTTGGATTGTTCCATAAAGCTTGTTTTAAATGAAAAAAAAATTTATGGTGTCATCAACCACATAATGCTCTCAGAAACACTGAAGAATCAGCACTGACAGAACCAACACTGCACGGAGATATGAAAGTTCATTAAAAAGGGTGAGAGTGCACTCGAGAACTAAAGGAAGACAACCTTAGGTCATCCATTGTCCTGAAGTGCATGTCGTCAAGTCACACAAGAGAGGAGTGCATTAATATGACAAACGTGATATCCCATTTTACTGTAATTTATTTACAGAACCGATGGCGATGCAGCGTTTGTTTGCACCTCCAACAGCAAGGTGCGGCTAGGCTACCTGTTTGTGCTAAAGGAATGTCTGTTGGCAGAAAGTTGACAATACCGTATGATATCGATAGCTGCTTTACCAAATATTGATGAAAAGAAGACTCATGGACAGGGCTTCATGTGGCTATTTTGTAAAGTTTGCCCACGTTTATGTCATCTTTTTGTCTAGTTTTGGCCAGGCGAAACAGCAGCATCTGTGGTAGGCCTAGAGGAAGCGCACTGACTTGTGTGGATCAGGTGACGTATAGACTAGGCGTACTGTAGGTCTACCACAATCTTGGGAAAACCTGGTGACTATCCAGTACCACACTTATCACAGAGTAGTTTACTGTGTGATAGGAAGTGAAGTGCTGTAGAAATGGCTGACATGTTTAATAGTGAATTCTGGGACTGTTTTTGTTGTGCAGGCCGAGGCCTTATGATAAAACATGCTTAGCGCGTTTCACAAGATTCCTGTGAAATCGCTGCATCTTGTTTCTTTCTTTCGTGGGATTTGTGAGCTTGTGACTATTCCAAATCAAAACACGGCAGGTGCATGTTCCGATAAAAAAAAACAAAAAAAAAAACGCCTCCCTGGTCATCAACAACTTCAGACTATTTTACATTTCAAGATACAAGATATATAGTTCGTATTTTGTCTGTCATTTAGTAAAATATTTTAGTCTCCTTCTGATGAACAGGTGGAGGCATCATGTCAGAAACCAACCTAGAAGAGATCTTCATAAAACGTTCACAACAGAAAAAAAAGACTTCTCCATTGAACTATAAGGAGAGATTATTTGTTCTCACAGATGACAAGATCTCCTACTATGACTATGATCTTGAGAAAAGGGTAAGCTGTGCACTGAGCTCACTCACACATCATATCGGGGAACTTCCACGTGCTGTTAAGGATCTCTGTGTGCATGTGAGGCTGACTGACAAACATGGCTTAACCATTTCTGTAACCAACAGAAAAAGAAAAGTCTGAAAGGCTCAGTTGATCTCGAAAAGATAAAGTGTGTGGAGACGGTAGAGCCAGACGACAACACTCCACCTGAACGACAATACCCCTTCCAGGTGAGCTTCTCCACCGGTAGGCCTACATAGGTGGACATGTTAACTAATGAGCTAGTAGACATACAGTCATGGCTGAAAGTGTTGCCACCCATGCTAAAGTTGACTAAAAAGTGGAATATAAAATCATCTTTCGGAAATTGATCTTAATGCCTTAAGTAATGAAATGAGGAAATATCCAACCTTTAAGGACACCCATTTTCTTTGTAAGTGAATAGTGTATCGTAAATACATAAATGTTTTCTTTAAAATACTGGGGTCATAAGTATGTAACCCAATGGGAATGTAACACATTGGGTTAACATGGGGCAGGCATATTTTTATTTGTAAAGGCCACTTATTTCATGGATCCAGGATACTATGCATTCTGATCAAGTTCCCTTGGCCTTTAGAACTAAACTTGCCTCACATCATCACACACCATAGCTAGATTATCATGGTGTTTTGTTCAGTTAGCCTATTAGCCTGTTTGATGCTCATTGAGCTCAATGCAAATCAAACAGGCTAATAGGCTAACTGAACAAAACCGAACAAAACACCATGCCTATCTGGTGAAGGGTGTGTGATGATGTGGGGCTATTTTAGTTCCAAAGGTCAAGGGAACTTTATCGGATGCATATCCTGGATCCATTAAATAAGTGGCATTTCAAAATAAAAATCTTCCTGCCTCTATCTGAATTGAACACATAGGGTTAATATAGGGGTGCCAATATTTATGACCCCAGTATGTTAAGGAAGAACATTTATTTATGTATGATACATTACTCATTCACAAAGAAAATTGGTGTCCTTAAAGGTTGGATATTTCCTTATTTTATTACTTAAGGCATTAAGATCAATTTCCGAAAGATTTTATATTCCTCTTTTTAGTCAACTTTTTTCAACCATGACTGTATCTCATCATCCATAGTCTTCCCAGTTTCACTGAAACTCATTAACTTGTAGTGCACATCAGAAGGCATGTCGAGTAAATTGTCTGCAACACTCTCAGAAAATAAGGTACGCAGGGGTACAAGTATTAAACGTTCAGGTACCAAATTGTATTGAATTACCAGTAGTGATCAAATGTGATCCAAAAAAAGGTAGAAAGTCTTTCAAATCTGTCATGTTTTGAAGTGGATCTTCATAGGATGTAGATAATGTATATTCTGTCATTCCTGACAGATAGGAACTGAGATAGGCAATGATTGTTTGTTTGTCCGCACTACACTTTACATCACTAAGCCAGAGAGCAGTTCCCCTGATACGCTCCGACCACAGCAGGGAGAAGACTATCTGACTTCATGAAAGTGGATATTGAGAAGTGAAACCAGGTCTTTTGAAAAAAAGAGCTCATGAGCACAGCAGGTGTTGCAACTTTGAATACACCCCCCCACACACACAGACACACAGACACAGACACACAGACACAGACACACACACACACACACACACACACACACACACACACACACACACACACACACACACACACA
The DNA here is from genome assembly GCF_963854185.1 of Sardina pilchardus. Lineage (NCBI taxonomy): Eukaryota > Metazoa > Chordata > Actinopteri > Clupeiformes > Clupeidae > Sardina > Sardina pilchardus. The sequence goes on along the minus strand of NC_085014.1, from coordinate 19,794,393 downwards.
CACACACAGACACACTAATGAAGCAGTTGTTGTCAGTTGTTCACCCTGTGTGGTCATCTTATTTTAGCCCTGTAATGCTTAAGGTAAGAGAACCACCACATTATGGTTCACATTACTTTTTCGCTGTGTTGACCAGAGCGCTGGCAGTATCAAGTCCAGTTGCTGAAAATCGGTCTGATTAATGTCTGCGTCAAAACAAAAGGCACAGTACCGACCTTTGTTTGATTTTTAATGTTAGCAAAAAGTCAAAAGCATGTCATCTGAAGAGCAATAGTCTTCAGCAGCAGTGCCTAAAAGTAGGTCAATAGAATACTGCAGAAAACACCAGCGCTGCTTTACAAAGATGACTCCATTTTGTTAATCACAGATCATCTACGATGAAGGACCTCTCTACATTTTCGCCAAGTCAGATGAGATCCGAAGACTATGGATACGCAGGATAAGGCATGGTCAGTATGATCATCAGAGTCCATTCATGACACACCATACGCTGTCATTCAACACTGAATGACTCTATCTATCTCCCCGTGGTGCGAATACACGCCACTCATGCAAATTCCGTGTTGATTTAATGGAAATGTCTTCCCACACACTCGTGTCAAAGTCGTGAGGTTCAACAAGGACCTGATGGCGAAGTACCACCCCTGCTTCTGGGAGGATGGCACATGGAAATGCTGCCAGCAGGTTGTTAAGCAGGCCATGGGCTGCAAAGTGCTGGAGTCGACCAGGAATGGAGGTAAGCGGTTTGCCTCGGGCAGGAAAGTTGTATGAGCAATCCAGTACTTTTCTGAGCCTGTCATGCTGAAACAGATGAAATGCTGAATTGATACATTAGAGATTCTGAAATGTTATACTCACTCAGATATTGTGTATTGTTTTTAAAGCATTCGCCACCAAATCCCATCGCAAATCACGAAAACCTCTCCCACCCACCCCAGAGGAGGTCAGTCATTTCCCTCCTTTCTTTCATCCTTTCATTCTTTCTCTCTTTCTGTCCTTTGGCATACTGATCAGATATCCCCTGTTCTTCCCCCCCCAGGAGAAGCCCTCCAGGCCTCTGCCTCCTCAGCCCCCACCGCAGCAGCCAGAGGGCCCGTGCCCAGGCAGCACGGTGATCGCCGAGTACCCGTACACACCGAACGCACCCCAGGACCTGGAGCTGAGGAAGGACGAGGAATACACCATCCTGGAGATGAGTGATGCCAACTGGTGGAGGGCCAGGGATAAATACGGGTGTGTTGTGTAGTTATGGACAGTGCTGTGGCAATAACATGACACATCAAATGTGTAGTGTATTTATGGACAGGGCTGTGGCGATACCATGACACATCAAATGTGAAGTGTCTATAAAGGGCTGCGGCGACACCATAACACATCAAATGTGTGGTGTACATATGTAAAGGGCTGTAGCGATACCATGACACATCAAATGTGTGGTGTACATATGTAAAGGGCTGTAGCGATACCATGCCACATCAAATATGTAGTGTACTTATGGATAGGGCTGTGGCGATATGACACATCAAATGTGTGGTGTGGAGATAGGAGTACCATAACACATCAAATGTGTGATGTACGTCTGTAAAGGGATGTGGCGATACCATAACACATCAAATGTGTAGTGTATGTAAAGGGCTATGCCAATGAAATGTCGAATCAAATGTGAAGTGCATATAGGACTGTGGCGATACTATGACACATCAAATGTGTGGTGCACATATGTAAAGGGCTATGGCAATACCATGACACATCAATTGTGTAGTGTGCATATGCAAAGGGCTGTGGCGATAACACATCAAATGTGTAGTGTACATATGTAAAGGGCTGTGGAGATAACATAACACATCAAATGTGTAGTGTACATATGTAAAGGGATGTGGCCGTAGTCATGACTTCATTTCAGTAATTCTATCGTAGCCTACTCACACCTAGCTTTGATAAGGCTGTCTGTCCTACCAGCTGAGTAGAAATGCTTCCAGAAATGAGAAGTCCAGTTCCAACTAATTTCACTCTGCAAATGTTTCACCTAACTGATAAAACTTAACCACATTAAACTTCACCACCAGAGAGCAATGCCATCCAACAGTGATGACATAATGTGACCTCAGGATGTGACTGGTGCTGTGTGAAACTGAATACTTTAATTATTTAACAATGTTTTTCATTTAAGAATTAATGTTGTGGCTTTCTGTATGTTCATAGGAGGGAAGGATACATACCAAGTAATTATGTCGCTGAGGCCGTGAACGGCCTGGAGAAGTTTGAGTGAGTATGAGCACTATTAGCTATTAGCTATTAGCTATTACCCTTAACATGAGACTGGATTGTCTAAAAGTTTGCACCAACTGAAGAAACAGGAAATCACAGAGTAAAAAAAATACCTCTCAATTTATCTCAGGACATGATCACCTGTCCACAGTTGTCATATGCTAACACTAAGTGTGTCTGTATTTGCACAGCTGGTACTGCAAGAATATGAATAGAAGCCAGGCAGAGCAATTACTGAAGACAGAGGTCAGTAATCAACATGAGAAACATGTCCTCATCTATTCTGTGAATATGTGTGTTGGGTAAAATAAAATAAATGTTTTTGGAAGCATATTTACAACATATGTCCTATGTATATGCTATGAACTACTTTTGTGCTTTACAGAACAAAGATGGTGGATTCTTAGTTCGAGACTCAAGCAAATCTGGGAAGTACACGGTGACTGTGTTCTCAAAAGTTGGAGGGTGAGTTTCTGGGGCGCTGGCCGAGAGTAGCAGTAAATAAACGTAGCGCAGCTAAAAAAGCAGAACATGCAATTAAAGAAAAAAAGAAAACAAGTAAATCTGAAAATAACAGCAGAAAGAAAGAATGTTTATGAAGGCTTAGACACATTAAAATCTACAACCCTGTACTAACTACCTTTCTGAATTGACTTAATTCACATAACTTGTGCACTTTTTTTGCTTAACCAAATTAATTGGCAAAAATGTCTTGGCTTTCTACCAGGGAGACTGTAGGCATCTGTAAACACTACAATATTTGCACCACTGCACAAGGCCAGTTCTACTTGGCACAGTCGCACAATTTCAGCTCAATCCCAGACCTCATCAACTACCATCAGCACAACTCTGCAGGTAAGATAGACATCCACCTGTGAGCTATTCTGCACTGGCACTGCATACTATTTTAACTAGATACCTTAGTGTGTCTATTACTCTCCATTGCAGGTTTAGTAAGTAGGCTGAAGCATATCATATCCAACAGAGCAGAGAGTGCTCCATCCCCTTTTGGCCTTGGGTATGGTGAGTATTTCTACAATGGCGGGAAACTGAATATTCACTCACCACCAGAATTTGAGATACAAAGTCTAAATAGTTTGACTCTGCTAGCCCTGTTGAAAGGCTGAAGTTTGGGTATTCTACATATTCATACTTGCTGCTGTCTGGCATTGGTTTCAGGTGTTTGGGAGATTGATCCTCATCACCTCACCTTCATAAAAGAACTTGGCTGTGGGCAGTTTGGCGTAGTCAAGTATGGGAAGTGGCAAGGCCAGCACGATGTAGCCATTAAAATGATCAAAGAGGGATCAATGTCTGAGGATGACTTTATTGAAGAGGCCAAAGTCATGATGTGAGTACACGTTACAACATGAAATAGATTTTTTTCATTATAACTTCCAAACGTTTGTAGTACTTACACAATGACCATGCAAAAGTTAAGCCTTGCATTTTCATTACGCCAAACCAGGAAGCTCCGTCACCAAAACCTGGTTCAGCTCTATGGTGTTTGCACAAAACAAAGGCCTATTTACATCGTCACGGAGTTCCTCTCAAACGGATGTTTGCTGACTTATCTCCGGGATAGCCTGAAAAATCCAACCGCTATTCACCTCTTAGAGATGTGCAAAGACGTGACTGAAGGGATGGCCTACCTTGAGTCTCAACAGTTCATCCACAGAGATCTTGTAAGTGTTACAGGTTTCGCAAGTGCCACCAAGACTCATATCTATTCATCTATAGCGCACGCTCACTTTGTGAACTCTTTTTTTCAGGCTGCAAGGAACTGTTTGGTAGCTGCCAATGGAACCATCAAAGTGACTGACTTTGGTCTGTCAAGGTATGTACTGTATGTTTGAGCTATAATACAAGCTATGGTACTAGTTGTCTTCACTATGCTAATGGTATTTTAAATGAACTCATTCACTTCAAAAGAACCTCCGATAAAAAATATGTTTTATAGATCAGATCTGTCTTCTCTTTCTGTCAGTTAGTACAGAAGGTGTGAACAACACTACAGTCATGGTTTCGACACCCAGGGAACACCCATACAGAATAAAACATGTTCATATTTATTTTATTTATATGTCTGTCTATGGTATTTTGTCCAAAGCTACTTACAGTTTATAAACATTATTACAAATAATAGTTTTAAATAATGTTGAAAAGCCTATATATGGATAATAACAATAGTATTATTAAATAATAACAAAAACAGTATATCAAAATCAAACATCAACAATGATATTGAGACATGTATTTATGCGATACCATTAACTGCAGCTTAATGAGTGAATATAATTATCTGTGTCTGTTTTCAGGTACGTGCTGGATGACGAATACACTAGCTCTGCGGGAACAAAGTTCCCTGTGCGTTGGTCTCCCCCTGAAGTTCTACTGTACTGCAAATTCAGTAGCAAATCTGATATCTGGGCATACGGTCAGTCACTATACTAACATCTCATTGTCATAATCATCTTATGTCACGAAGGTGTACACCCTCTTAGTTATGGTATTAAATAATGTGTTGGTTTCCATAGGTGTCCTAATGTGGGAGATATACACTTTAGGAAAAATGCCATACGAGCGGTTGAATAACTCAGAAATAGTGGACAAGGTGTCGACGGGTCTGCGCCTGTATCGCCCTCAACTGGCCAACGAGAAAGTCTACTCAATCATGGGAATTTGCTGGCGAGATGTATGTTCATAACCTTTTTTTTTTTTTTAAATCAAATTTAAATATGACTCACTTGAATGTCAATCAGAAACCATAGGATGACATCAGAAAAATGTGCAGTGGTCTTTTGATTTTTTCCAGAGCTGTAAGTAAAAAAAATGATCCATCCATTTCATTTGTGATCCATCCACAGAAAGCAGAAGAGCGACCAACCTTCCAAGACCTAGTGTCAAATGTGCAAGACCTGCTGTATGAGATGCAGTAGGAGACTGTACATGGTAGAGGACTAGGTGACTTAATTTCCCAGCTGAAGAAGTGGCACTGAGGGAATCTCTCAGCTGGACACTATGAGGATGAGAGCCAGCTTCACGGATTCAGAGAGAGAAGGACTGTTTCTACTGTCTGTGAAGATTGAGCAAGGCGTACAGTCAAACATTCACCCTCTGTCCATCTGAAAACCAAAATACTGTGAATAACTGTGTCTATTAGGCCTCTGGGTTTATCACCAATCTATGTTTTTGATTACATTGTCATTAATTGTGAGATTTTATTACTGGTGGTATAAATGTATGATATTATCGGGCTATTATATAATTTCAGTCACACGGCAGGGGTTGAATCCTGATATTTTAATAAAAAGTAATTAATGCTGTAGTTATTTCTAGGCCTATTTCATTGTTTCAAGCAGAAGACTTCCTGGCATGTTAAATTATACCAAAAATAAACTCCGGATAGGCCTACTCTCATTCTTAGATATCATATCTCCCCTTATTCAAATAGACCTTTATTTTACCATTAAAAACTTACAATAAGCTCCTAAAGCCTACCTTACACTGACAAGATTTGGGAAAGATTCTTGAAAGATTGTAGTCTTTTGAGTAAAGCTTGAATGAGGGGCATTAGTTTAAAGACTACAATCTTTGAAGAATCTTTCTCAAATCTTGTCAGTGTTCCAGTTCTTCTGTCTGTAATAGAGAAGCTTAAAAAATGTCAATGCAAAATGTGCTTGACAGCTATCAAGTTGGTCAACTCAACCAGCTCAGAACCCGTCAGAACCATTCACAGCCGCGTTCCTATGTTCACATGTATTTTTTACATAGATTTTTTACAGTCTATGGTTCACAGCAGGGTTCACAGCCATGTAAAACTCCATCATCCAATTGTATCTTTCCAAAGAGCAATATCCAATGTGATTGGATAAAGTATTTTCCGTTTCCTGTGATGTAAGCAGCCTATCAAGACACGTGAAGGTCAGGGTCTGTGCAGCGCTACTCGCTTATAATTATTGTATTTACTGATCTAGACGTTTACGTCTAAGCCAGTGTTTTTGAAAAGTAGTAATGGACGGTCAGGGAGTAACCGCAGATCCCCAGCTGCAACATTTCATCGAAATCGAGTCACAAAAGCAGAGGTTTCAGCAGCTGGTTCATCAAATGACTGAAGTGTGTTGGGTAAGTACAGTGCAGTGCAGTGCAGTCGGTTGTGTCTGGTTGGCTAACGTTAGTACTAAGCTAACGCTAGCTTAACCATTTGAATAACCCGTTTAAATGTTATAATATCTGATAGACACGCGATCTTTGGACATGGACGACAAATAAAGATGGTTATGTCATGTTATTTTGACAGCATCGTTTAAACGCGTGTTTTAGGCTAAAAGGCTAGCTAATGCTAACAGATAGGTAGGCCTGCCCCCTTCTTCAAACAATGTAAATGAACCCTGGTTGACATTATGTACGTGAACACCAGTAACCTGGTATATCTGTTGTCTTGCTGTTCTAGGAGAAGTGTATGGATAAACCGGGCCCTAAGCTAGACTCAAGGACGGAGGTCTGCTTTGTAAACTGTGTTGAACGCTTCATTGACACGAGCCAGTTTATCCTCAACAGACTCGAGCAAACCCAAAGGAGTAAAGGTTCCTTCACAGAGACCATGTCCGAATAGCGGCATAAACGCTCATTGGACTAATGGCACATATCTGCGTCCGGCCAGGTTGGTCTTGGGTCACCCCAAGCTTGCGTGTATACTGTGAGGTGAACCCTGTAAGACAAAACAAAATGTGACAATTTAAAGAGAAAGTGCCTCTTGCTCTTTGCATTATGTCTCCAAACCACTGTTACGTAGGAGGGGACCCACATTTCATGGGGAGGATCTGTGATGCTTGACCTCTCACCAGTCAAACAGAGGAAGATGGCATTTCTGGAATAATTTAGATTGGAGGTATTGCCTCACGTATGGTTTTGTCCTGTTTGGTAACAGCTTGTGGTCTTGAAGAATGAGGACTACTGCGAGACACTTACCTCACCGCCCTCTAATCCATCGAATGTCACAGCTCGCATAAAGGACATTTGGATTTGTTTCATTGTTGTTGGGAACGATGGAATATGTCTTGTCAGATGAGTCATGTCATTGTATATTGGCAATAAAAAAGGAAACAACAAGTTGTCATTGTAGTGTTATTTTTGTTATGGTTAAATAACACATGTCATAAGTCTTCTGAGGAAAACATTATACCATCAGAAGAAGCTATTCAGTAAGACCTTGTCAAATAATCTGTCACTATCAATAAGGTTACCATTCGACTTAGTTATCTGACAACGTTTTTATTACATTAATAGCAACACAAACATTTGGTTAATGGCAGCAATAAAATATGACTGGATTTAATTTGAAGAATATTTTCTACTCTAAATAAATACATATATACAACAATACTAGATCAAGGCTTGGCCAAATAAATAAGTTAATCAACTTTGAGGTCACTCATCATTTCTGCAATAGCGCAATCATTGTTCTCACTACTCTTGAGACAAGACTGCTGTTAGGTGATATACAGTCATTTGATCTTTGGTAGAAATAAGTACACATAGGTTAATGTAATGCTTTTTTTTTAGAAATAACTATAAAAAGAGTAAAAAGAGTAACACATTTAGTAAAAAAACAAAAAGAACATATAGCAAGGCATGCGTTCAATAATGTACCGTCATTTTCAGTAAGACTAAAGTGATGTCTGAGCACTACTGGAGTGCAAAGGACAACCAAGGGCAGTTATTACAGTGTTCACGACTTACCCAACAGCATAGTTTCTGCCACTCGCTGCTGGGAATATGTTAATGCTTTGGTTCTGTCTTTTGTGTTAGATTGTGAGCGTGCCATTGTTTCTCCTCTCTGTGACCTCCGGAGGTGCACCAGTATTGTTGGCAGTGTCCCGGAGAGGCGCCTTTCTGTCCTCAGGGAAGCCGTGACTTGGCAGCGGGGTGTAGGGTTGAGCCCATGGGGAGCTCTGGGGAACCTGGCGGAGGTACAGAGGTAAGGAGTCCCAGGTGAAGGTGATGTCTTTAAAGGCGTGAAGGAGAAAGATGCCCAGGATGATGGTGAGGAAGCCACTGATGGTGCCCAACGCACCGTCCACAGTCATACGCAGCCACTCCTTAAACAAGATGGCCGAACAGGCCATGACGGACGTGGTGAAGAACACATAGTAGATCGGTGTTACCAGAGATGTGTTGTAGATGTCCAGGGCTTTGTTCAAGTAGCTGATCTGGATGCTGATGCAAACAACCAGGCATATGAGTAAAGCCCAAAACAGAGGGTGCTTCAGCACGGCAGTGCCTGCAAACAGCTCTTTAATGCCGAGTCCGAGGCCCTTGACGCAAGACACAGACAGGGAGCCAATCACAGAGCAAATGAGGATGTAGACGAGCACATTCTTCTGGCCGTATCGTGGAGCCACAAAGAAGATGAGCACAAGGCTGCTTGCCACAATACACACGGCAAACACAATGAACCCTGTCCAAACCAAAAGAGAAGAGCAAAGATTGAGAAAAGGTCCAGCACTCACAAACTATATATCTGAACCATGTTCATATACACTATATTGCCAAAAGTATTGGGTCACGGTCACCTGCCTGAACTTGGATATGAATTTAAGTGACATCCCATTCTTAATCCATAGGGTTAATATGACGTCAGTCCACACTTTGCAGCTATAACAGCTTCAACTCTTCTGGGAAGGCTTTTTAAGGAGTGTGTTCATAGGATTTTTTTTACCATTCTTGCAGATGCGCGGTCACACACTGATGGTGGACGAGGAGACTGGCAGACCCAAAGGTGTTCTATTGAATTGAGGTCATGACTCTGTGCAGGCCAGTCAAGTTTCTCCATACCAAACTCTGTCATCCAAGTCTTCATAGACCTTGCTTTGTGTACTGGTACACAGTCATGTTGGAACAGGAAGGGGCCATCCCCGAGGTGGGCTTGGCCCCTTAGTTCCAGTGAAAGGAACTCTGAATGCTTCAGCATTAACCAAGACAATTCCATGCTCCTAACTTTGTGGAAACAGTTTGGGGATGGCCCCTTTCTGTTCCAACATGACTGCCCCAGTGCACAAAGCAAAGTCCATAAAGATATGGATGATAGAGTTTATGTGGATGAACTAGACTGATTTGCATAGAGTACGGACCTCAACCCAATAGAACACCTCTGGGATGAATTAGAGCAGAGACTGAGAGCCAGTCTCCTCCTCCAACATCAGTGTGTGACCTCACAAATGCGCTTCTGGAAGAATGGTCAAAAATTCCTATAAACACACTCCTAAACCTTGTGGAAAGCCTTCCTAGAAGAATTCAAGCTGTTATAGCTGCAAAGAGTGGACCAATGTAATAGTAACCCTATGGATTAAGAATGCCACTTAAAATCATATAGAATAGAATAGAATAAGTCTTTAATTGTCCACCTGGATGCGAGTCAAGGCAAGTGACCCAATAGTTTTGGCAATATAGTGTACTTCCATATGCATACATGTGGTACAACGCATGAGCAGCAGTAAACATACAGTACCTGGGTCTTTGAGCTTCTCAGCCATGGCACTTAATGAGTCCACCTCCTCCTCTTGGGGTGCATGAATTACCATCACTGTGGAACCCAGAATGCAAAGCAGGCAGCCGATCTTCCCATGGACATTCAGCCGCTCATCCAGGAAGTAGGAGGACAACACGGCGCTGTGGCAAACAGAAAATGCCTCAATTAAATCTGGTCAAAATAGCAAAATGTGTAACAAACCAACACACCTGCGTGAATCTTTTAAAGAGTAGAAGAGACATTTAACTTAGTTTTCTTTAGATCTTAACATATGAAATCATACATACCTCACCAATACACTCAGTGCTCCAAGAGGGGTCACTAACATCGCTGGGGCAAAGGCATATGCAGCAAAATTGGCAGCTTCTCCTGCTCCCACTGCCAAACAGAGCCTAGTAAAAATGTGTTTTATCCAACTTTCTCTAACTAACTATCCAACTTTCTTTTTTTGGAATGTAAATAAATATAAATGCTAAATGCTTCATGCCAAGCCAATACGATTGGTAGCCTATGAGCTACAGCAATTTGAACATATCTGATTATATATGAGTGTTTGTGTCAGATCGGTGGCAATACCGACCCCACAATGACTTTCCCATGACTATGTGAAAACAAAGACCACAATGTTCAAGACAAATAAAATGATCATTGTGTAAGACAATGCAAGACAAAAAAAAAGCAGCATCAACTGGCTTAGTCACTGGGAGCTGTGCTCTCTGATGTAATAACGCTCAGGCATTGTGTTCTCCTCTCCAACTTACTTGATATAAGTCCAGCCCACCATAACCACTCCTTCAGGTAAGCATATCCGCCCTGACCTAAACAAGAATTGCATCAACTGTGTCCTTGAATCATATGTGGTACAGCATTTCATAAATTCATTAATCATCTAGCAGCACATAGGAAAACATACCTGCTCTCATAGACCCTTTGCTTGCCAAACGTAAGAGCCCCTTCTTCTTCAAAATAAAGCTTCCTCCAATGAAGAGACATGAACTGACCGCTAAAGACAGTCCAATGTAGAAGTCAATTGAAGTTGCAACTTCAGCATCCATCTATAAAAACAGGGATCATCGCATCGGTTAACCATGGATATCATTTAAAGAAACGGAACTAATTCATTCTCTTTAAGAAGTGCAAATCATTTCTTGTTCATGTGAGCCACGGAATCATGTGACACATTCCTCTTGCGCTCAACACAAATGAAAGGGATAGTTGCGTACTAAACTAATGTCAAATGTGTCTGAACCATAGACACAAAACATTGTTTTGTACTGTTCAATCCACGTATACAAAGTACGATTCAATTGTGTGTGTGCGTTGTGTGTATGTGTGTGTGTGTGTGTGTGTGTGTGTGTGTGTGTGTGTGTGTGTGTGTGTGTGTGTGTGTGTGTGTCAGATTGACTACTATGTAAAACTTGAGAGATAGCTTGGCATAGCCTACATCTCGACACTGAGAACAAATATAGGCTATTCTATGACAATTGTACATTAATTCCTGAAAGTGTTCGTACATACCTCTCTTGCTTAATCCGTTCGTTGTAGGCACGCAACGTCTGTTCAGCCAGCCGTGTGTAAACCAAACTTCCTGATGGTGGTTTAGTGTGAAAATTGAACTGTTCTCGGTTTTTAGCAAATGCTAGCGCTTAGTTAGATATTGTCAATGCTGGTAATATTACAGTAGCCCAAATGGATCAACACATAGACCTAAAAAACCCATGTTTGTAGACAGAGATAAATTAAACTTTGTTAATGTTTAAAATAGTTAGAATGGCTTGCGTTTATCCGCTAACCTTTCATCACGAGAACATATACATTATATTCAGAATGTCGCATAACATTATATTACTCACTCATTGTAAGTTGATGTGACAGATGCAACTTATCTTGATAACACAGAAGTCAGGTGGGGTCAGAACCGTAGATAGAGAGCGAGTCTTTAGCGCCCCCTAGTGGCTTGGATAATGTGACGTCAGCTCGTATCACGCGCTTCCCGGAAGTTTACTGTACTGGAGTGGACTGGCGTAACATTGAAGCATGCATACTATGCTGTATCTCTTGCTTGAATGGGTCATGGGCGAAACCGCAGATAAATTACTGGGAAAGGAACAACGCAATGTGGGGACAATTTAGATTAAATATAAATATCAACTTACCGACAACGCTTTATCTAAGAACTCGCACATGAAGATGAAGCCGCATATCACTGTGCTGGCACGTTGTTTCGACTATGTAAGGTCAAGGAGTCAGCTCTCCTCCAAACTACCGCTGAAGTCATCCTTGTGGAGCTATCAATGGATCTCTTCACGATTCACGCACACGGACAACGCTGGAAAAGCGTTCTACATAACAACCCCAATCTTCTATGTAAATGCTGCTCCTCACATTGGACACCTTTATTCAGCAGTGACTGCTGATTGTTTGCACAGGTCCAAACTCTTGCAGGGATTCAACTCTAGATTTGCAACTGGTAAGTGTGTGTGTGTGTGTGTGTGTGTGTGTGTGTGTGTGTGTGTGTGTGTGTGTGTGTGTGTGTGTGTGTGTGTGTGTGTGTGTGTGTGTGTGTGTGTGTGTGTGTGTGTGTGTGTGTGTGTGTGTGTGTGTGTGTGTGTGTGTGTGTGTGTTTGTTTGTGTTTGTTTGTCAGACACACTGAAAAGACTGTTAGACACGATAGCTCCACAGACAGACAGACAGACAGACAGACAGACAGACAGACAGACAGACAGACACACACACACACACACACTCACACTCAGAGATTGGCATCTGCTTAAAGAGACGTTCACACTAAGAATGACAAGATAACGATAATGGCAAACTTAAAACCGTAGCCTAAACTGTATCACTTGTCCTAATGTGAATGACAACGTCCACACGTTATACTTACTATAACATTAACAACAGGAAGAACGAGACAGTCAAGGCCACTTTTAGTTTAAAATGACTCATCCTGATTGTTTTCACAAAGTTGCCCTTGTCTTCCAGGCACTGATGAGCATGGACTGAAGATTCAACAAGCAGCAGAGTCTGTGAATAAAGATCCCCTCACATTCTGCAGTGAAGTATCTGAGCGATTTAAACAGCTCTTTGTAAGAAGCAACATTTCTTACACAGATTTCATTAGAACCACTGAAAACCGACACCACAGCACAGTTGAGCATTTCTGGACTGTGCTTCACCAGAAAGGGTTAATTTACAAAGGAGCCTATGAAGGATGGTACTCCACACAAGACGAAAGCTTTCTCATGCCAACTCAGGTCACCGAAGCCTCTGATGTCAATGGGAATATAATACAGATTTCCACTGAGAGTGGTCACAAGGTCTGGTATATCTTCTTTTCTAACAATGACATAAATCCCATGGTAGTGATAAAGGGGAATAATACTGTCTTCTCGAGAAGTTATATTTTTTTTGTCACAGTGTCCCTTAACTCCCTTTTCTCCTCGTGCCTCAGGTGGAGTGGATGAAGGAGGAGAATTACATGTTCCGCCTCTCTGAGTTCCGTTCTCCACTGCTACGGTGGCTGAAGGAGAACCCAAACGCAGTGCAGCCAGAGAGGTTCTACCACATGGTGCTCCAGTGGCTGGACAACGAACTGCCAGACCTGTCCGTCTCTCGACAGAAAAGCCGACTCCATTGGGGCATTGCTGTGCCAGGTGACCCGGAGCAGACAATCTACGTGTGGCTTGATGCCTTGGTGAATTACCTCACAGTTGCTGGGTACCCAGGGAACCACAGTTTGTGGTGGAACGCTGCCCACCACATTGTTGGAAAAGACATCCTAAAATTCCATGCTATATACTGGCCGGCATTCCTGATGGCAGCGGGATTGCCTCCTCCACAGGTCATCCATGTGCACTCGCATTGGACGGTGCAGGGCAGGAAGATGTCCAAGAGCCTCGGAAATGTGGTGGACCCCTTAGACACATCGCAGAGATACACTGTGGATGGCCTGAGATATTTCCTTCTTAGGCAAGGGGTCCCAGACCATGACTGTGACTACGACGATGCCAAGTTGGTGAAGCTGCTGAACAGCGAGCTGGCCGACACCCTCGGAGGACTGCTGAACCGATGCACAGCTCCTACACTAAACCCTACTCAGGTCTATCCCCACTTCTGCTCCAGCTCCTTCCCTGTAAATACTACCGAAGAACCTACGGGCAGAGCTAAGCCAGAAGATTACAAAATGGTGGAGTCGGTCACTGAACTTCCAAGCGCAGTACAAGAGCACTTTGAGAGCCTGCACATCTACAAGGCTCTGGAGGCCATCAGTGCATGTGTCCGGCAGACGAATGGCTTTGTCCAGAGGCATGCACCATGGAAGCTCGACTGCACTGATGCCTGCGATAAACGGTGGCATGACACCATTCTCCATGTGTCAATGGAGTGCCTGAGGATCTACGGCACCCTCCTTCAGCCTGTGGTACCTGCACTGGCCGATAAGCTGCTCTCCAGGCTGGGGGTGAAGCCGGAGGAGCGCACCTGGGAGGCCGTGCGCTTCCTGGAGCGGTACCATGGGAGGACCTGCTCTTTTGAAGGCCGATCACTGGGGCCTGACACTGGTGTGCTTTTTGATCGCCTTGAGAAAGACACGGGTAAAGAGAAGCCCAAAAAGAGCAAGAAAATGAAACCACCCTCTCAATAAATGTTTAGGTCATGCCTCTTTTTTTTTGTTGGTAATAAAGTTTGTTGGAGGAGGGAAATCTGCATTTGTCATTTTTATAAATTCATTTTGTTGCAGTTTAATGTAACTAGCAAAATTCACAGTGACCTCTAGATGGAAGCAGACATCACACATTAGCAGGATTTCCCTCGGATAAGGTGATGGAAAGCGAGTATAAGAGATTTAGACCCTTTTTTTAAAAAATACGCTGGAACCTGAAATCACCAGACAAGGGCAATCCAGTAAAAACAGATGATGCAGGTGATGTTTTCCAATAATCTGCATTCCATACACTCTGTGTTGGTTTAACAGTAGAGTTACAGCTATTAACCTGATGTGCTACTTCACAGGCTAGTTACATAATTTCTTATGTGAGTAATGACTACAATGGGTGGACATTAGCACCTGCCAAATGTGGGTGAATTTGGTCAACTTACCAACCACTGTGGCGGGTAACTAGGCTTCACAAACCACAAAAGCATACCACGTTCAGATCCGGTCAACGGTTGAATTGACGGTCAAAAGAATAAGAGAGTCTGTAGAGATCATTACCAGCCTATAAGGGTAAAACGCCGATTTAAAATGATTAAAAAACTAGTGAGCCACCACAGCATATTCATGGGTTTAATCCTTTCCCTTTCCTCAGGTATATAAAATCAAGCACCCAGATTATGAATGCAGACAGCATCGTGCTTGATTAATACACCTATGAAAAGGGAGCTAATGAAACTATTAAATCGGAGACTGCAGTACTCCTAGCATTTTCATAAGACCAAATATGAGGCAAAGAAAAGTTTGCTTTAGTTTTAGTCACTGGAGTATGTGGGAGGACACGACAAGACCATAACCACGTACACAAAGACCAAGGCATAAAAACAGACATGATTTTTTTTTAATGAGAAATACACCAAACTGAAAAAATTGTACAAATTGAAATAAAATAAAAATTGCATTATTCTTATAATTTCTTGCACTTCTTTTTTACATAAACTCTTTCCATTGTATACTCCATGATCACTTATTTCACAGCAGAGTGCCTTCCCTGCAGATCATTATTACATGTCTGGTGTGAAGTCGGCGTGATTTCGGCCCATATTTGAGCGCTGTACACAGGCTACAGGTCATTTTAGCATTCAGTAAACCACCGGAAGGCCCCTCAAAAGGTCAGCTGTCTGCATGGTCTCAGCAATCTGCCACTGCAAAGTGTCCGGCTGGGCATTTATCCATATCCACATGTGCACCTCTCTCCTTCCTTGACAGTAATACATACACACGATCTTGCTGTCTCCGTCGTTCTCGCTAATCACACACACATACTCACATACACACACACACACACACACACACACATTTATTTTCTCTCAATAATAGGGAGCTGTGTTCTGTCCAGGTTGTGTATCTGGTGGAGTGAAGAAAGAGCAGAAGAGCATAATGTATTTTAAAACAGTATAGGGAGATTTATTTGGACATTTTTTGGCCGTTTCCTTTTGCCTTTATTGCAATAGGACAGTGAGGAGACTGACAGGAGAGAGATGGAGTGGGTCGAGTCTGACTCAACCCTGGGTCCCCGTGGGCCCACACAATGTGGTGTGGTCAATATGGACACCAATAAATGATGCGATTCAAAGTGAGTCTTTCAGGCGGCCACTGCCGTGTTTGGCAGTGTGTGTGGTTGTGTGTGCTTGTGTGTGCGCGTGTAGGCGATGACTTACTTGAGAGCTGCTGCTGGAGCTGTCTGACCAGGGCGGCTGTCTGTTGCTGTTGCTGAGTCTGCTGCATACCCTGCCGGGGAAACTGCAACACACAGACAAACAGACACACAGACACACAGACACACAGACACACACACAATTAAGATGACACAAAATACAGCAGTATGACAGCAGCATGTCAAATGTCGGTGTGTTAGACTGTGCAATACGTTGGAAACATTGGCCATAATGTGAACATGAAACTTAATTCTGGCCATGTCAAACTGGCAATCTCTTTGAGAGGGGAGCTCGGACCGGGAGCATGTCACAGCCTTCAATACAACCACTCCCCCCCCCCCCGCCGCCCCCGATTCTCTACATTCAACCTATACAAAACTAAAGTTGTGAAGAAGAAAGATCAAGAAATATTTGAATAAATAGCAGAGAGAGTATAACATACAGTGTGTATAGCTTACAGTCCTTGTGCAAGTGTGCAAGTGTGTAAGAGAGTGGAGCTAACACCGCGAGCATGTCACGCACGGCCTTCACTACAGCTACTACTACAACCATCCCCCCATAATCCCCCCCCCCCCCCCATAATAAGGTGACTCACAATGGGCTGCTGTGGGGGCAGCGGCTGCATCAGTGTCTGGTTCTGTGCGGTCGCAGGGGCCTGCGCTGTGGGGACCTGCTGGGCCTGCACCTGCTGTTGCTGCTGCTGCTGCTGCTGCTGTTGCTGCTGCTGTTGCTGCTGCTGCACTTGCTGGGGCTGCACCTGCTGCTGCTGCTGCTGGACCTGCTGCTGAACCTGCTGCTGCTGCTGCTGAGCCTGCTGCTGCTGGACCTGCTGCTGCTGCTGGGAGGAACACGCACACCAACACACACTCACATTAGCATTCAGCAATGACCTCAAGTTTAGGTCGTCTCAACTGATCAATAGGCAATCTCAGGCTGAGTGGCTGCAGTAGACACTGGTTCTTTGAAATCAGTGGACATCCTGGTTCCAGAAAGTAAGTCCTGCCATATATTCTTTTGACCTGTGCACTGAACACGGGTGATATCACTAATTGGCTGATCTACCTGGCTACTAATTAGGATGAGCTGGAAGATTACTAAATGGTTGGATCAAATACTTGGCAGGAATTTCACTTTCTTTTTTAAGATCTTTTTTTATTAACACCACTTATAATTTAGATATTAAGAAAACAATTCCACAGTGTATGAGGAATTTTACTTTCAGAACCCAGCATGTCCGCCTGTGTCAGCGACAGAGAGATGAGCGGCTGCCTGCATGACGGTGCACAAGTCTGCAATTTACCCGGAGTGCTTGCTGCCGCAGGAACTGCTGCTGCTGCACTTGCTGCTGCTGCGCCTGCTGCTGCTGCTGCTGCTGAGCCTGCTGCTGCTGGGCCGCCTGCTGCTGGGCCTGGGCCTGGGCCTGCGCCTGCTGCTCCAGCATGGGGTTGGGGCGCATGGACGGGTGCACCCCCTGGCCGGCCATGTGGCTCAGCCCGTGCATGAGCTGCGACTGCTGCATGGGCTGGTGCTGGAACCTGGAGCCCGGCAAACGAGAAGAGAGAGAGATAGAGAGAGATAGAGAGAGAGGGAGAGATAGAGAAATAGATAGAGATAGAGAGAGAGAGAGAGAGAGAGAGAGAGAGAGAGAGAGAGAGAGAGAGAGGGAGATGCATATGCACTATGTTAGCATAAGTGTTGAATCCTGAGTGTTTAAACATATTTTCTGTTTTGTTATATGGTTTACAGGTGCCTGATGCGATCCTAAGCCATCTAAAAGCCAACAAATATTCTTATTTTTATGTCATGATTTTGAACAACATGTCTATGTTTATGTCAACATTTTGCAGGAAATAAGTTGAAGAATACTGTAGCTAGCTTGCTTACACTACGTTATCATGTAAAAAGAAGAATGGATAGAAGATGAAAACTGGATGGAAGCAGGAAGAAGGTAGATCTACCACACACTTCTCTATACCCCCTCTGAATCTACCAAACAGTGGCATTAACAACTTTGCAACAAACGCGGCTTAAAAAGCATTGATTTGCTCATTGCCCATTAGAATAATCCTCATTAGAAAGTCTCTGGGTTAACACAGAGGCCAGCATTGAGGTTGTGCTGATGTTCTGGCCCTCACCTCTGGACGTTCTGCATGGGGTGCGTGTAGCCCGGCGCCTGCTGGTGAACGTAGCCGCTGGGTCTTGTCGGCATCTGCCTCAGGGGGTCCACCACGCCCGGGTTGGTGCCAGGGTGGTTGCCCTGGAAATTCTGGTTGCCGTACGACGGAGGAACTATGCCCCCCGGCTGCGAGGGATGCGACTGCATTCCAGTCATGTACGTGGTGTAGCCTTGGGAGATGTTCTGTTTACAAACAGCAGTAGATATTGTTCAGAGATAAAAATGCATTTTTAAAAGTTCCCAGAAGACATTTTCTAGAAGTTTCTCCCCCAATTAATCAATATAAACGTTGTAATATTCTAACAATAATAAATATGTTTACTTCTTAATTAATGAATAATGATTCATATTTCTAAATCTGAATACTCTTATCAGCACTTGCCTGTGTTGGCTGCATTGATGAATACTGCGGATTGGAATTCATTTGCCTGATTTGCATCTGGTTCTGAAAAGAGAGGAGATAAATATTAATCTTGATGGCGCCAAATATTATTTCCTTGTCGTGAGGCTCCCGCAAGTTATCAGTTGGCAACATATTTAGAAGGGGATTCAAAAACTGGCAGCTCATTTAGCGTTTCCCCAAACACTCTGATCTTCAACCAGCTTTGATGATATTACTGGAAAACAGCAAACATGGTTCATGTGATCAGTTAATAGCTGGATTTAACTTTTGGGACCAGGACGGAAATAAATCTCAGTGGACTCAAGCAGACCATCAAACAAAACCCCTTGGCAGCACTACCCGTCAAAGATCACTCGAAATAGCATGTCAAAACATTTACCCCAAAAACACCATGTCCCATCATCCCTTGCACTGATAACGGGGCAGTCTTACATGCGTCAAAAAATCGCATGGGACTCACCAATCTGACCTGCAGTTGCTGCCGCAGCATCTGGTTGTGACCCATGGGCGGCTGCGGCTTGTAGCCCATCTGAAACTGCTCCTTCTGCATGCCCATCATGCCCGGCATGGCGCCCTGCATCTGCATGCCAGCGGGGTAGGCGGGGCGCGTGGGCATGAGCTTGTTGGGGGTCATGTTACGCGGCCTGTAAGGGCTCTCCAGCCCAGGTCCTCCTGCAGACAGACAGACAGACAGACAGACAGACAGACAGACAGACAGACAGACAGACAGACAGAGAGACAGACAGAGACAGACAGAGACAGTCAGCTTTACCCAGGAAGGTGTTGACATGCTGGGACAATAGCATTAAAGTAGCACTTGTCACTTCAGTCGTGGTATCCACAAGTGGGATTAATAACGGACTTCATGACATTCGGATATTGGAAAATAATGCACTTCATGGTGTGACCACAGCATCACCGCCTCCTCCAGTGCGCATCATTTTCCAATATCCGAGCGCAGTTCTATTCATTATCCCTTAAATAAAATACTGAAGAAATCCACTACCTAGATCATTCCGTGTCAAATCAGACTGAATCCAGACAAAATGGTTAATGTATCGTTTCAGATTTTGCTCAAGGTTTGTCTATCTAATATTTAGGTCCCAAAACTGAGACATGCAAAATATTTGTTAAACTCCAATGTTTTCATAACAACAACAACAACAACAAAAATCACCCTTGATTTTGTATTATTACACTCTCAGAAATGCCTGCCTAATCTGGACATTAATATCTTAAAAAGCTGAGCATACACTGAGCTAATTTCACAATGATTTTCATGTGCCTACAAGGTTCCCCACGTACCATTATAATCAGTGAAAACTGCCGAAAAAACACAACCTGTTTAATCCTTAAAATCTTCGAGGCACAAATGTGGAGAACTCAAATATTGGCACAACATTAATGAAATATAGTATGCAAAGAAAAAAATAATGACTGATACCAAATGTGTACAAAACCACGTTTATACTACCCTTGATGTCACCGTTTTTACCCTCTTCCTCAAAATCAAGGAGCTCGTAGAAAATCAATGAGCAAGCTGTATAACTTGTAATAGCTCATGTTATACTGAGAACATGTTTGTCATCCGTCCAACAAAGTTTGGGCAGGCTATGAGTAACACTTTTCATTATATTAATGTCCAAACATTGCTTCACAGATAATGTGACTGTCCGGCTATAAAACTATAGAGGTAATTTCAAGGGCTGAAAATGAAATTAAACAGATATATTTTGCAGGCCTTGATTTTGGGACCCATTCTTGATATGAAACAAAATCTACAAACAAAATCTGAGACAGTACAGTAACAACCTTGCGGTCCACAAGTAACAACCTTACCCGATTTGACACGGAATAACGCACCTAGACCAGACCAATAAGGGACCTAGAACTGACCCACCTAGAACAGCTAGACGCAAAAGACCTAGAACTGACCCACCTAATGACCAGCTACAGTAGGTGCAAGGGACTCACCTGGCGGTAGAGGCTGGTTCTGCGCATACATGCCCATCTGGGCTGGATTGTAACCCATGCGGTTATACGGGTTCTGCTGACCCACCATCATGTCCTGAGCCATTCCTCCAGGGTAGGGCACCACCGCCGGGTTACGGGCACCGTAATCCTGAGTCAGTAATGGATCAAATGGGCAAATAAGTATGATTGAAAACAGACACACAGACAGACGCATATACGCTCACAGTCATGTTCTGTAGGGGTGGGCAAACAGGCGCCTCTTTAAAAAGAGGAATGACGGTTGAGACGCCTCAGTGTGGTTAGCTGCCGAGGGCCCTCAACCCACAGCCCCCCAACCGCCACAATTAGATCAAACAGAAGAGGCACAGCAAACCTGCAACAAATATACTCACGCTGCCTCACACATCTCAAGACCTTGACAAAACAACAAAGAGAAGCATTCGTAGCTGTGCTGGCATTGTCGTCAGTATGATTACAAAATTAATTTTGAGCAACTCATCACAGACTCAGAGCCATGGGCTACGTGCGTCATAACAAGTAATATAACTTGTAGTACACAACTTGTTCAAATGAACTTGTATTGCAAAGACACTGTTCATCAGAGTGTTAGCATCATAGTGAAATGTGCATGTGGTTACAGATGAGAATTTCCCTCAATGTGGTTAGCTAGGTGTTAGCCGACTGGCACCTTAAGATGTCACAGTCAGTCAGTCTGCATGTCTGGTGATAGACCATTAGGAACATCTCATTACGGTCAAGACAAAAATAGAATGTAGAGTGTAGAGTGTAGAACGTAGAATGTAGAATGTAGAGTGTAGAACGTAGAATGTAGAATGTAGAGTGTAGAGCATTTCAGCACTTCATTAACCTCATTAAAAAACAGACACTTACAGGAGTTCCATTTGCCTGCCTGGGCAGACCCACCTCTGGCTTGGCGGTGGACGAGGGCTTCTTCTTCTTGGACTTCTTCTTGGGCTCGGTGGGCACGGCCGAGACGCTCTTCTCCGAGGCCTTGACCGCCTCGGCCATTTTCTTCTCGGGCTCCTGGGGGACGGGCGTGGGCGGCTCCTCCTCCTCGGGCGGCAGGTTGAGCGGCTCCAGGTAGTAGCTGCGCGGCTTGGGCTTGACGTGCGTGTGGTAGAGCAGCAGCCGCTGCTGCTCCTCGAACTTGGTGACCTTGCGGTCCACGCGCACCGAGCCGAACCAGCCCCAGGAGAGCGGCGCCGAGTGCTTGAGGCCCTCGAACACGTCCCACGGCGAGATCTTCTGCTTGGTGGACACCTGCAGGCCCTGTGGGAGTGAACGACGAGAGAGGGAAAAAAACGAAAAGGATGAGATGGAGGATGAGATGTGGGCAGAGAAGAGATGTCGTGCTCAGTCTGGACGTGAACAGGGGGGTTGTTCCGATTAAAAGGCGGAATCTGCAGTCGTGGTCTGACAAAACAGCTTTTTTTGTGAAGACTTGGAGAATTGCTCCCTTTGGGTGTCCATTCTTGACACTGAGTAAGCTATCTTAGCTTTGCCATCCCAGCTCTACATTGCCAGTGATTCATCAACATCACAATGAAATACTCCACCAGACATGGGAGTTAATAGGGACATTTCTAAAAGAGCATTTCACAGCCATTTCCACATCAAATCTGATCACTGGAACGTTTCTAACGGAGAGCCTGAGGGCTGTCTCTGCTTCAGGAATTCTAATTCGCCCCAAAATGACCGCCTTTAGTTTAATTGTGCAAGTGGAAATTGCCTGGGTCTCCAGGGAGCCGGAGGCAAGTGGAACATACCTTCACCTCCAGGGACCTCGTCGCTAAAAGCCATTTAAACGGTCCCCAGATGTCTCTTAGCCCGTCTAATTGTTACCGTGGAGATCGACAGAGGCTAGAGAATGTATTGAGCCTATGGTGAGTATGTGTGTGTGCGTGTGTGCGTGCTTGAGTCCTGCAAGTTGACTGAGGACAGATAATGAACTGAGCTTGTGGTGAGTGTGTGTGCGTGTGTGTGTCCTGCAAGTTGACTGAGGACACATAATGAACTGAGCCTGTGATGAGTGCGTGTGCGTGTGTGTGTCCTGCAAGTTGATGGAGGACAGATAAATGTACAAAGCCTATGGGGTGTGTGTTCATATGTGTGTGTTCACAGAGTTGAGTACAGACTGCAGGTTGACAGGACAGAGATTAAATTAAGCCTTTAGTGTAGGTGTGTGTGTGTGTGTGTGTGTGTGTGTGTGTGACCGCACGTTTTCACTGGGAGTGAGCGAGTATATGTGCACCTCTTTCTCGAAGCCGGCGATCTTGTTGCCTTTGGTGTCGATGAGGGAGCCCTGGGGTTCGCAGGTGATGACGTCGCGCGTCTGCTTGGGCAGGGGCAGCAGCTGGCGCACCTTCTCCAGGCTCTCCGACTGCCGGTCCCCCAGCTCCTTCTGCTCGCGTGGACAGGACAGAGACCAGTTCAAAAACACACTCGTTTCACAAACACATCTTCTATATAGACCGATAGGGAAAGTGCCTTTCAAACCTCTACAAAAACATATCATACAAAAATTATTAAAAACAGTGCAAAAAAGAACACCTAAAGTAGAAATATGCAGAATATCTGGAATCCTTCTAGATGGACTTGAGGAATAGTCTACCTTATCACTGCAGATACTCCTAACCTGACATAGTCTTGTTTTTCCTTTGATAGATAGATACTTTATTGATTCCCAAGGGGAAATTCAAGATTCAAAATTCACTTTGTTTGTTCGCCTTGTTGTAGAGCACTGCCACTGTGTATAAAAGTGCTAAATAATTCACTTGACATGGACAACCAAAGACTCTGGATTCCATGAATAACAAAGGAGTGTGTGTGCGGCTGGCCGCGGGTTCGTACCCTGAGCTTCTTGACCAGGTTCATGTAGGCCCTCTTGTTCTCCTCCATGCTGCCCTGAGAGATGCTGGACATGTCCGCGGCCAGCGTGCCGTTGATCAGCACACTCAGCATGTCCAGCACCGTGGTGAACAACTCACTGAGAGAGAGAGAGAGAGAAAGAGAGAAAGAGAGAAAGCGAGAAAGCGAGAGAGAAAGAAAGAAAGAGCGTGCGAGAGAGAAAAGACAGAAAGAAAGAAAGAAAGAAAGAAAGAGAGAAAGAGAGAAATGGAGAGAGAGAGAGAGAGAGAGAGAGAGAGAGACATGTTACATTAGGGAAACACACCATAAGACAGACAGACAAACTGTTAAGACACGATACACAGAGACATACACACGGACCAATATTAGCATCTGCTTAAAAGGACGGTCACACTAAAAACGATAACTTTAATGATATCTGCAAAAAACGCTTGAGCTCACGTCAATGACAATATCCAAACATTATAGCCTTGACATTAATGACATGAATAACGTTATCGTCGAGGTAATTTAAGCGATTGTTATAGCTATCATTCTTGGCGTGAACAGCCTTTTATTGTGTGTAGAGTGTTGGTCACTGGTGAGTTGTCGGGGTCATAGCCGGTGACTCACTTGTTGGACTGCATGTCCACGGTTCCGCTGCTGATGATGTCAAGCAGTAGCACCGCCCACTCGGTGGTTTGCTGCGTGCTCCGTTGGACCGTATCAAACATCCCGCCCACCTGGAGCGCAGGAAACGACACGTCAAACACCTCCAACAACAAAAACCTAATCCACTTCAACATCCTCCTCGATATCTCATCACCACGTCAAGAAGCACGAGAAAGACGGTCTCTATGTATGAGTGAGAATCACAGTCTTGGAAATGCTCTAAACAATGGAGAATACATCGAGAATAAATCTATTACAAGAACAAATGGAAATGGGAAATGGAAAGAATAAATCAATGAGGCAAATTCCTTGTACATGTAACACTATGTACTTGGTGAAATAAAACACTGCTGAGTGAATGCACTTGTGTTTGCGTTGTGACTGCGCATTAAGAGCTGGAACAGATGGGCGTGGCTGTGGAGCGATTGGCTGCCTCACCAGGTTGAGCCGGAGCTTCAGGGCCTCGTGCATCATCTGTTTGGCCTTGCAGTCGTCCTGGTACTGGTCCTCCCGCCAGTTGTGGACAATCTGGACAAAGACGAGGAGAAGCCGTCAGCTACAGCAGGAGCCCCAGAACACAGCGCAGTGAGGAGTGGTTTGTGTGTGTGTAGGTTAGGCATAGGCTCTTACCTGCAGCACCTGGCTGTAGAAGGAGGTGAGGATGGATGTGTGTGTGTGTGTGTGTGTGTGTGTAGGGCTCTTACTTGCTGCACCTGGCACCTGCAGAGGAAGGTATAAGCAGGTATGTGTGTGTGTGTGTGTGTGTGTGTGAGGAGGGCTCTTACCTGTTGCACCTGGCTATAGAGGGAGGTGAGGAGGCCCTCCCTCTGCTCATCCTGACCCTTCAGACACGTCAGCACCAGAGACAGGAAGGGCTGCTGGCTCAGGAGAGACATACTGGAACACGAGCACACACACACACACACACACACACACACACACAAGTTGTGGCAATATAATGAAATAATATATAATGAAACAGCTACTCAGCTTTAAATGGATATTCCGCCATTTTTGGAAATACGCTCATTTTCCACCTCCCCTCGAGCAAAACAATCGATATTTACCTTGTTCCCGTTCATCCAGCCATTCTGTGAGTCTGGCGATACAACTTTTAGCTTCAGCCTAGCATAGATCACTGAATCGGATTAGACCATTAGCTTCTCGCCTGCTAGCTTCATGTTTAAAAGTGACTAAGATTTCTGATAATTTTCCCATTTAAAACGTGTCTCCTCTCAAGTTAGAAAGTGCAATAAGACCAACTGAAAATGAAACCTGGCGTTTTTCTAGGCTGATTTGACATGGAACTACACTCTCATCTGGCGTAATAATCAAGGCAACTTGCAAACGTACCATAGGCGCAGTGATATCGTACGCAGCATCTGAAAATAGTCCCCATAGACATCAAGCAGTAGTAGTGCCAGTAGCTGCAAGTTGCCTTGATTATTACGCCAGATGAGAATGTAGTTCCATGTCAAATCAGCCTAGAAAAACGGCAGGGTTCATTTTCAGTTGGTCTTATTGCACTTTCTAACTTGAGAGGACACACGTTTTAAATGGGAAAATTACCAGAAATATTAGTCACTTTTAAACATGAAGCTAGCAGGCGAGAAGCTAATGGTCTAATCCGATTCAATGATCTATGCTAGGCTGAAGCTAAAAGTTGTATCGCCAGACTCACAGAATGGCTGGATGAACGGGAACAAGGAAAATATCGATTGTTTTGCTCGAGGGAAGGTGGAAAATGAGCGTATTTCCACAAATGGCGGAATATCCCTTTAAGCTTTAATGCATAAGGGCCGTGAGAGAGATCACACTTAGTTGTAAATTGCCGTAACCGCTATATACATTTTCATCAGTCCAAGTCAACATGAGAGAGCACAGTGCACACACACATACACACACACACACATCAGTGCAGTCATATCCAATTGGTCCTAAAGCTAAATAGACTTTTGTTTTGCCCACTTTGCCTGGTAAATGGAGACATAGGGGTGCGCGGGCGGTTACCTCTTCTGTTTCTGGCGGTCCCTCTCCTTGCGGGAGGACGAGCCCAGGTGCTGGCCCTTCTCCAGCTCCTCGCCCGCCGCCTTCAGCACGTGGCCCTGCACCGACGTGGGCAGCTTGGCGATCAGGGGCGCCACCAGCCACACGCCCGACCGCTCAGACGAACTGGGACGGGCAGGATAAAGGGAGACACGACACACACAGACACACACAGACACACATAGACACACACAGACACACAGACACACAGACACAGACACAGACACAGACACAGACAACACAGACAGACACAGACACAGACACAGACACAGACACAGACCAAGACACAGACACAGACACAGACACACTTATATTTACATGTGGTCCATAACCTTTTATCTGGTCAGTGTATGAGCTACACTTGAGATTAGTATATTTAGCATAGTGATAGTTTCCAGATTTCAGGTGGACAAATGTGTCTGTGATTTGTTGTGGTAGCTCCAAACAACAGCAAAAGCACACAAATACAGTTCTATACCAGCTATGAGAGTGGACCAAATTATTTTGCAGACATGGAGTTTGTTGAAAAGGTCAACGAGGTGTGAATGGCTTTGGCGGGGTCACTGTGGGGTCATGTCTCACCTGAGGACAGGTTTGAGCTTGCTGGTGTTGTTGCTGTTGGAGACGGAGCTGCCCGCGGCGGCCGAGCCGTTCCCTGAGAGGTTACTGGAGTTCATCTCCGCCGACTTCTGGAACACCTCGATGGTTGCCTTGGCAATGTTCTCCAGCAGGGAGTAGAGTTCCTGGGGAGAGAGAGCAAGAGCGAGAGAGATAGAGAGAGATAGAGATACAGATGGAGAGAGCGATATCGAGAGAGAGAGTTAGACAGCGACACGGCGGAGAACATCAGCCAGATTAAGCCGGATTTGATTACACAGCCGGCGGTTACCACCCAGGCCGGCCAGCGAGGGGAGAATACAACATGCTTCCCATCGGCCGGCGCCAACTCAAACACACACACGCGGCGGTGACCGGGACAGGACGCGTCTGTTTACTCACGTTGTTTGTGCTTTGCTTGATCATGAGCTGGAGCTCCAGGCAGGACTGCCTCATGGTCCACTGATCCATGTTCTACAGGGGCCGAAAACAGAACCAGATGAGGAATGCGGACGCAAAGAAAACACTGATTATCAGCGGCTCCCCGTAACCCCTATAACTACACCTCACCTCACCTCACAGTGGACTAGCGACAAGCGACTAACCGGCAGTGGTTACTCAAAGCGTTAGTAGCCGCGGCCATTTCATTTCAAAGGAGACAAAGAAGCAAAAGTGGGCTGAACTGACACCTCCCTGGAGGACCATAGCAATGACAACGTCTAGTCTTCGCAACTGAGCACTGCTGACATTCAATCAACTCTCCTTGATTGTGGAAACCAGATGTGTGAAGGCTTCGCTGAATCCAGTCCAATCTAAACCAATTCATCAGCTCATTCAGCTGGGACCGAACGCTCAGCCTTAACCCTCAGAGTGACCCAATCCAATGTTCTTGGCTTGAGAAGGTAAAATAGAAGCCGCCTGTATTTGTATCTCACACAAAAGAAGCCCAATACCCCAACGCTCCCTCTCTCTCTTTCTCCTCTTGCAGCTGGTAGTCATCAGGCACGTTAATCAGAGCTGGTGTGGTCCAAGTGGCGCAGGTCAGTGGGAGTTCAGCGCAGTGATGGAGTTGCCGCTGGGTGGCCCTATCCAAGTTAAACCTCTCACTATTCACTGGAAACACTCCATAATAGCTTACAATGGGAGCGCCAAGATTAGCCTTCTAGATATACCTCTAGCTGTGACTAATGGGGGGAGCAGTGGGGTTGGGGGAAGACGACAGGAGTGCCCACCTGGAGGATGCGTTCAATGGACGTGTTGTTGGGTGGCCCTCTCCAGCTAAACCTCTCGCTATTCACTGGAAAACGCTCCCTACTAAAGGTAATCATGGGAGCACCATGATTAGCTTCCTAGCAAGACCTCTAAGCTTTGTCTCCCTTCCTGGAACTGTGACCGTGGGGTGGAGATGGAGTGTGGGGCAGGGAGCCAATGGCGTCGGTAATGATATTGGGGGAGTAAAAGTTAAGATAATGGTGATTGACGTCAATCCAAAGCAACACAATTTGAGCCGATTGTCTGGCTGTGACGTCAGCACTGGTACGTTCAATAGACGTGCCGCGTGGGTGGCCCTCTCTGATTAAACCTGTAGCCATTACCTGGAAATACTCCCTATTCAGTCACAATTGGATTCTGGGAAATGGGACCTCCACAATCAGCTTCCTAAACCTCCTAACACCTCTGACTGTGACTGGGGCGGAGGGGGGGGGGGGGGGGGGGGGGGGGGTTGCCGTGTATCTGGAGGAGAAGAGAGAGAGAGAAGTGCCCACCTGGAGGATGCGCTTGATGCGCTGGCGCTGGGGGTTGTCGCCCTCCTCGCTGTCCAGCTGGCGGTGCGGGTAGCAGATGAGCTGCAGGAGCCGCTGGGCCTGGATGTTGACCAGCACGGGGTCCTGCAGCGCACTGCTGTCCTCCGACAGGGACTTCAGACAGCGCTCTCCAACCCACTCCTGAGACACGAGACGGAGGCGAGGGAAGGAGAGGGACAGGGAGAGAGAGAGAGAGAGAGAGAGAGACAAGCAATTAGAGAGTGGGATGGAAAGATCAAGATGGAGGGAGAGAAAGAAAGAAAGAAAGACAGAAAAAAAGACAAACACAAAAAACGTAAGCAAAGGATTAAGTACGTCTTGGGGGTTGGTGGCAAGAAAAGAAACAGCAGAGAAAACAAAGAAAAGAATGTGTGTGTGTGTGTGTGTGTGCGAGGCACAAATAATTAAAATGTTCCAGGCACAAAGCCCTCTCCATTAGTCTCCACAGGGCAGAGAGAAGGCCCATCTTCCCCTCCCATTTCATGATGACATTTACAAAAGACTCTGAGGGGACGGGCTCTCACCAGCGCAATCTTCCAAAATAACCACCAACATGATCAAAACATTACACGAGCAGTCTGCCGCTGTGTATGTGTGTGTGTGTGTGTGTGTGCGTGTGTGTGTACAGAGAGTCGTGGTTAATGGCCAGCTAGTTGGTTTTTGCCCTGCTGTCTACATTAGTGGCTGTGATAAGTGGCACTCACGCTGGCTAGAACTCACCTGTTGACAAATACTCTTCAGCACGTACTTAGCGTACGCGTCCAAGCTGGCCGTCTCTATGGAGACATTTCGACCGCCGGATTTCTTGGAGCCGATGTCGTCATCTCCGATGTCGTCCAGGCCGGCTGGGTGTGAGAACCCAGAGCCTTTCAGTTCGGCGTCACCTAGTGAACCAACACACACACACACACACTCAACAAATATCTCCAATTCCTTGTATGGAAATCCAACCATTCAAGGCAGTAATTTTCAATGCATATCTACTTTTAACAGCCACTAAAGATAATGGGTCAGTAGCCGTTCATAAACGTCCAGCAGACTGTGGGGACAACAGCAGAGGGGCCTTACCCAGCATGAAGACGGCCTTCAGCACAGCAAAGACCGCTCCGACCACAATGCTGTTCTGGGACGCGGCGAGGAGGTGGCGATCACACGACGAGCGGATCCCAACAGAGGACTTGTCTGGGAGGAGGAGAGCCATACGCGGCGTCATTAAAGGCATAATGGGTCATTTTAACTAGCACATAAACGCCTTGCCCCATATTATGATCATTAAATCAGTCAAGCTCGAGAAATATGATTATGGGGATTGTGTACACACAGACACACACACACACACACACACACACGTACTCATGCACGCACCTGCTCACACACACACACAGTTTACCTGACTTGCCATCTTGTGGGCAGGGGTTGCGGAGAGGAGTTCTGAACAGATGCAGCAGAATCCTGCAGGTGAGCCGAGCGCCCGGTTCTGAGTCCTGTTCACTGCAAGCTAAGACACAGACACACACACACACACACACACACACACACACACACACACAAATAATCACTGCACAAACTTCACACTCAATAAAGCAAGATATTTAGACAGACGCTACCCTAGGCTCCAGGGCAAACTGGTTTAAACAGACTCCCGCTGCCACAGATTTGCACTCAGGGAGGCACATCATAATGCGAACAGAATATTAATAGTGTGTCGGTAGATCTCCAAAGCTCCGCGGAGTCACGGGAATGTGTGACAGGGGAGGGTGGGCAGGAGGGAGGGAGGGGGGGGGGTGGAGGAGGGAGAGCTCCTTCTGAGTGGGGTGGCGCAGCAGCTTTTCATGCTGTGGCTGTGAAATATCATCATTAGTGG
Organism: Sardina pilchardus; assembly: GCF_963854185.1. Classification (NCBI taxonomy): domain Eukaryota; kingdom Metazoa; phylum Chordata; class Actinopteri; order Clupeiformes; family Clupeidae; genus Sardina; species Sardina pilchardus. The sequence continues at coordinate 19,763,816 of NC_085014.1, read as the reverse complement.
GAGAATGTGGCACAGGGCTGAGGGGTTGAGGAGGGGCCCTGTTTGTCTCCCTGGAGGCCCTGAAAGGATCCTTGTGCACCTGAGGGGGCCCCTGGCGGCTGTCATCACCCCGCCCCCCCAACACAGGGAACTCTCCAGCCCTGGCAGAGATGGAAACAGTGGAGGCCAAGAGGGGAAGATCAGAGGGGCGACGGCCTGTTTGCTTCTGTCGACCACACGCTGTAGTGCCGGGAGGAGATGAGAGGGGATGGTTGGAGTGTGTGTGTGTGTGTGTGTGTGTGTGGAGTTGACATGTGGTCAGTGGAGTGCTTCTGAACAAAACAGAAACCTAAAGGAGCTATTTTGGGCGCCTACTTGTCTCTGTGGAGTCGAGTGCAGTCTTAAGAGGGATCTCTGGAGTGTTTGGCGTGGGGGCGCGGACACGGTTGAATGGTGGGTGAGAGGTGCAGGTGCGTGTTTGCTCACCTGCGTTTAAGAGCGACGGGATGGCCACACAGCGGACGAGGTCTTCCAAGAGGAGACACTGCCGGGCGATGAGAATGGCGACGAAAGTGGCCAGGGAGTCGTGGAAGGATAGGTCACTGACCTGTGGGCGATCGAAAGTAGAAAAGTGTTGTTGGACAACGGAGAGAGCATTCAAATAGATCCCACACACAGGTGGAGAGCCTTAAAGGGACACTTCATGTCCCTTTAAGTGGGGTCACTAAGTCGGGGTCTCTCTCTCTCTCTCTCTCCATCTCATCATGGATAGATGGAGAGAGAGAGAGAGAGAGAGAGAGAGAGAGATAGAGAGAGAGAGATGGAGAGTGACAGGGAGAGAAACAAACAAAAAATGCTAAACAACAATATCCCTGGTCCACGTCTCTCTCTCAAATGTCACTAGGTCGGGGTCTCACTCACATCCACGTTGCACAGCAGGTCGTTGAAGCCGCAGTTGCCGTTGTTGGAGGAGCAGCAGAGGGCTTTCAGGACGCCCAGCCACTCGGCGTTCAGCTTCTTGCAGTAGGCGGTCAGCTCCGCACACAGGATGCCAATGTCGTTCACCCTGCAGGACAGACGGATGGGACGCCGCGTCGTCAGCAAACACTCGAGGTCGAGCTCAAAAAGGCCAGTATCACATCAGGCTAATTTCTTAGCTAATTGCTAATTTCGCAGCACTAATGGAAATGTGCACGGTCTGTCCTCACACAGCCCTCAGAGAAAGTAGCAGGTGAGGAAAGACTGGTGGGAAATCATCCATATTGCAGTACGGGTTCACATTATGAAGACCGACCAAAATGCACGAGAAACGCCACTGTCACAATCATTTTGCTTCAGACAAGATGTAAACAACATAACTCGTTTAAAGAATTAAAACAATTCGAATCCAACCTGCGGTTATTTCCCCATCCCACCCCATCTCTCTCTCCCACTTATCCTTCCTATCTCACTCTTCACTGTCCTATATGAATTAAGGCAAAAAAAAGGCCCCAAAAATATGACATTAGAGATGAGGAAGTGCCTGCCTCTCTGGGTCGCGGTGGTCCACACAGACGTCCATCAGCACGTTGCACACAAAGCTGTAGCGGTTGGCGGCACTGTCGATGAGCAGCTGTCCAACCATGGAGTGGTTGAGGTTGTGGGCCGAGGGGTTGGCAATGGCCTCGATCATGAAGGCCTGATCCCACAGCATGTTGGAGTCGGAGGGGTCGATGTTGTAGTAGATGGAGTTCTTCACTTTGGAGCAGAACTCACTGGCAAAGATAAAGAAATAGACGGGGAGAGAGAGAGAGAGGGAGAGAGAGAGAGGGAGGGAGGAAGACAGGCAGAGAAACAAACAAAAAATGAGCAAGCTGACTAAATAATAATAAAATTTCTGGTCCACGTCTCTCTCTCTTAAATTGAACTTGTGTTAACCATTATTGTAAGCCTCCCATTATGTAAGGAGGAAAATTGAGATTTTCGAAAGATCTTCTTTTCAGGCTTACCTGAAGATCTCCCCAAACTTGCTCTTGAGATGACTGCAGGAGGTGTAGAGGTCGTACAGGTAGGCTAGAATGCAGCGCTCGGCCGAGGAGCAGTCCGCTGGGTTCACGCCAGACTTCACCACGATACGAAGCCTGGGGTGGGCAACAAGCGGTCAACACAAAAGAAAACTAGGTCAGTGCAAAGACTACGACCAGGAGCAACGGCAACTATCCAAGAGAACAGCATATGAAACAAAAACCGTAGGGAGATATGAGGAGAACGCTTAATGCTCTGGGCCCAGTACCACGAACATGGAGGACCACCCCAGACAAGCTATTCTTGCACAAGTGGTTAAACAGGCAAGCACGTCTTATTACAAGTCGCAAGGGTGGCCATGCGACACTGAAGATTGAAACTAGATCAGGCATAAAACAACAATCGCAGAGTGTGTGTCTGTGTCCGTGTGTGTGTGTGTATGGGGGGCGGCTTTGTTTAAACGTACCCATCGAAGACCTGCGCGGTCTGGTCAGGGTTGAGGATGAGGCAGGAGTGGTAGCGCCGCAGCACGGCCACGATGCACAGGCACAGACCAGTGGTGTAGCTGCCCACCAGACTGGAGGACTTGAGCAGCAGCTCCGCTTCCACCAGACTCAGCTCATTCAGCAGCTACAGAGAGAGACAGAGACCGAGAGAGAGACAGAGAGAGAGAGAGAGAGAGAGAGAGAGAGAGAGAGAGAGAGAGAGAGAGAGAGAGAGAGAGAGAGAGAGAACGAAAGAGAAAGACAGAAAGAACGAGAGAGAGAGAACGAAAGAGAACGACAGAGAGAAAGAACGAGAGAGAGAGAGAGAGAGAGAGAGAAAGAACGAGAGAGAGACAGAGAGAGAGAGAGACACACACACACACACACACACACACACACACACAGAGAGAGAGAGAGACAAAGAGAGAGAGAACAATATGAGGGGGGAATTAAAATAATTGAAATATATTCTATTATTACACAGCCCTTCAGAATCCTGTGGAAAGCTCCATTAAGATGAACAGGCCTACCCAACGTTGGGAGATCCCATAATTGGAATGAATAGCTGCTGCCAAGGGCAACAAGTGCTTCTGATTCACGTCTTTCATATCATACCGCGAGAAGTCTGCTCACTTATCACAATGGAACTTCATTTAAAAAGAAAGTCGGCAAATAATATGTTGCTATGCAACCTCTTTCAAGTCCTATTTGTGGGGAGAACTATTTGTTTCTCGAAGTGACGAAGTGGTAAAATGATTCAAAAAGACATTGTATGAAGATTTTTTTACATTTTGGTAATCGGCCATAATAATAATCCTCGCTTTGCGTCAGGGTCCTGTTTGCCCTATGGGGACTTATTTTCAAATAATGACTGGCAGACAATACATTATCCCTAACTTAAGACGGTAGACTGAGAGAGCATGCATGGCTATTCATCATTCATTTGTTTTTAATCTAAAAGACATGGCTCTTTCATGAGCAAACCCCATGAGAGCCTCAAGACTGACCTCAAGGTCGTCAAGTAACACATGAGCAAACCCCACCACAGCCTTGTGTGTGTGTGTGTGTGTGTGTGTGTGGGGGGGGGGGGGTGCTCCTCCGTACCTGAATGGCAAAGTCAATGAGGCCACTAATGTTGAGCGAGTACTCCATGAGGTCAAGGATGAACTGGATGTGCTGGACCAGGGGCAGGTGATAGGACAAAGCGGAGGCAAAGCTTTGGATCTGTTCCATAACATTCCTGGACACCTGTCAAAAAGAAAAAACATGCTCATTCATGTGGCAACTATGCATCTAAGCATTTTACACTTGACCATCATTGTGTCAATAATTTTACTCATATTTGGTGCCATTAATAATAAACCTGCACCATAGAGGAAGCCAGTTTGATGCCCAATGCCCACTTTCCATATGACACATTCCATATTAGGTCTACATTTAGCACTGACATATAACAGTTCAGAAGACCACACCACCAATGAACAGATTAATCGTTGGAAGAACGACTAAGATTCCACTACTGTGACCGTTTAGCAGATGCTTGTGTCCAAAGCGATGTAAAGGGTTTGTTCGGGAAGCCTGGAGGTCGTACCTGAGAGGTGACCTGGTGCTGGTCAAAGTGGGAGAGGTGCTGGAATTTGGAGAAGATGTCCTCCGCAGTGGGGAAGGCCTCGGTCTTACTCTTCTTCCTCCTTTGACCTTCCTCGCCTCCTGAGACACACAGAGAGAAACCAAACACTCAACCTTCCAATTGGTGCTCAATGCACTTTGTGTCACTTTCTTCAGACCTGTGTGTGTGTGTGTGTGTGTGTGTGTGTGTGTGTGTGTGTGTGTGTTTGTGTGTGGAATGCAAAAACTGGCTCCAAATAACCACCACACTATTGAGCCAATCAACACTGTTGCTTCAGGAGCACTGAAGGGAGCGGTGTAACGGATTGGCTGCCGAGCTCGAACATCCACAACCTTTTCTCCAGGATTGAGGGCTGCGCCGTTAACACTCGTGACATATCAGCAGCGGCAGACAGGCGAGATGGGTAAAGCGGGTAATTGGATGGCTTTCGATTCGGAGCGCCGTCCGTCACGAGCTCAACTCTACCCGTCTGTGCTGACCCCTTCCCCCGTAAGGAGGGAGATTTATTGGGGTGGGAGGGGGGGGGGGCTGAGGGGTGCGCTGTGATGAGGAGCAGCCGACATAGGGCGATAGCGTGACGCGGCCGACCACGGGACAAAAAAAAAAAAAAAAACGGACGGCGGTGACATGCCTAAATCCGGCTGAAGTGAAATATTAAGTTGTTCAATTAGAGCGTCGTTAAGCCCCACCGCTCGGCGGGTGACCCTCACGGGAGGGGTCACTGCTGCCGCGCCGACATAATGAGCCGAAGGCAGCAATTAGCATAGAAATGGGGCCCGGAGGTATGAATATTCAATGCGGGGCGGGGGCAAAGGTCGGCGGGGAGCGTGTCGGCGTTCGGCCATTAAGGGCTTCTGATGGAAGATGGATGGTTTGGGCTGGGGTATGACGGCAGTTCGGGCTCGCTCCACGTGCCTGGCACATCTACGGATATAAGCAGCCGAATATTTCCGCGCACCAAGAAGGAGAGAAACACATTCAGAATGTGTGTACGGAGAAGAGGCGGTGGAAGCTTTGAGAAGCAAACCTCAAGCTCATGCAGCCCACACGATATGTGAAATAACTCAGAAATCTCATTTTGTCCAATTGACAAAATCTCTAATCTCTAATTTTGATGGAGAAGCCTTCTCCGAGTGCCTCAGCAGCAGGCCTATGGACTGATGGGGGGGAGCCTGTATTAGCGGAGCATTAATGTCACCGTCGAGAGACCAGCGGTTAAGAGTGATGGCGGCCATTACCCGTCTCGGCGGTGCTTTTGCGGTTGAGCACTTTCAGGATGTCTTTGGTGATTTTCTTGATGGCGTGCCGCGCCTCGTCTCGCTGCTTCCCAACGCCGTAGAGAACCACCAGCCGCTGGTTGCACTCATGGCTGGCACTCTCCTCCTGGGGGACAGACAAACGTACGGACGGATACACACACACATACATACACACAAACACACACACACACACACACACACGAGAAAGACTAAATCAAACAAACAAACTAAAAACAAATCGGAATCACCAATTATCTCTATCTGAAAAGCCAGTTGACAAAATGCACCGTTGCCTCTATCCCCCGCCTCTGTACAATGCAGTGGAAATACTTGCAAGGAAGTAGCATGAAGTTGATTTATCACCAGCGCTCTCACAAGTAAGCCCACATGTGGTAATCATCAGATCTGGGTTTGTGAATCCAGTGTTTCAGATCAATGTTCTACATCAATGAACCTCATAAATTACACTCCATTTCCCTACTCACACACACACAGCACATAAATAGCAACATCACAAGCTGCTCGAGCCAAACGGAGCGCACATACGCACCTGTGGGATGGGGAAGTGTGTGGCGTACTGGATGTGGCGGGGCTGGTCGTACACCTGGGGGAAGGCCGGGTCCAGGCCCTTGTCCTTGGCCGCGCTCTTGCCCTCCTGCTCCGGCGCCGGCTTCTCCGGAGAGGGGCTCCCCTTGGACTCGTGCATGGGCGGAGAGAACATCTGCAACAGCAGCAGGGAGGGGCGTCAGGAAATCAACAACAACAACAACAACAACAATAACAATAACAATAACAAAACATGACATAAGTTGCAAATTCTTACATTGCACTATGATAGGAATTCTGAATTATTTTATGGTAGAAATATCTCATCAGAGAGAGGGGAGTGAGATATCCTGCCTACCTCGTCAAAATTAGCGCTAGAGTTTTGATCTATCTCCATCGATTCAGAAAGGCCAGTATCCTAAAAAAGAAAAGGAAAAATGGGACACACATTAGTAGGGATGCACAGATTGTGAAATTCTGGGCCAATATTGATACAGATGCATAAAATAACAATTTACCTATTGTTCAGAGTTGATGTAACATAACTGTAAATGTCAAAGCAAATTGCCTATAGCCAATATCAGTCCACAAGGCCAATGCATCCCTACCTATAGCATTCATCTTATATTTAGCGGCCCTGCTTATGTGAGCATGTCCAACTGAGATACTGTACGTTTGCACAAACCTCCATTTTGACGCTGCTTCCGGCGTCCTGCTCTTTGCGCTCCGAGTCGTCCGACGGCTCGTCGCTAGGCGAGCGGGGGCGGGGCAGGTGCGAGTCACTGGCCAGGTCGCCGCGGGAGATGAGCGTGCACATGTAGATGTTGTGGGAGAAGACGTCGTGGCGGATGAGCTCGCAGAAGAGGAGCACCAGATTGGAGAACTCCACGCGCTCGCTCTCATTCCCCGGATCAGCTGTCGGGGCAGTTGAGAAAAAAAAAGTGAAATTTTCGTGAAAATGTCACATTCTCACAAGAAAAATCCAGAGGCAATTACGCCGGCTCATTTTTTTCCCAGCACCTTCAACTTTAGCCAAGGCACTAATGACATCTCAAACTTTTTATTTCAAGGCGACCCCACTTCAGTGCCTCTCACAGCGTCAAAATGACTAATTATAGAACAGAGAGGGAGAGAGAGGGAGAGAGAGAGAGAGAGAGACAGGGATAGAGACAGACAGAGACAGAGAGATAGAGATAGATAGATAGAGAGAAAGAAAGAGTATGACAGAGAGAGAGAGTAAGTATGAGAGAGAAAGAGGAGTGCTGTGACAGGTCGGCAGATGGGGTGCTGAGGTGCTCTGTGGCAGACAGCCTGTAGTTGACTCACTGAGGATGGGGGCCTGCGTGTCCAGGAATTGGAGGAGGACGTCCTGGAAGACGGGCATGGTGGCAGCCGAGAGGGAACCAGAGGACACGGAGCCCTTCTCATCCACCACCTCCGACTCACCACACCGCTGAGACAGAGAGAGAGAGATGGAAAGAGACAGAAAGAAAAGGAAACAAAGAGAGATTCCTTTAGAATGCTTCTAATTACAGCAGTTAGGCTTCCTGAACCCTGGAGCGATTGATTACATTAAAATATTAAGTGTGTTGAATTCTTTGCAATGGTCTGAGAACTCAATTGCATATTCAACATCAATACAGCATATCTAAAATATGCGCGATTGTGTTCTGAGACTACAGACTTTTAATTGCATGACGAGGGATACACAATTCAAGTGAATCAAATGAGTGTCAGATTTTTCCTTTTCCGTGTGACTTTGTCAAAGTGTCCTCACTCCTGACAGGAAACGTGTGAGACGCCACTGACGGGTGCTGATGAGTGAGAGGGCGAGCGGGCGAGTGCGAGCGAGGACCGCAGGGGTGACAGTGACTCACCTCGGCCTCGATCTCCGTCTGTCGCTTCTCCAGCAGCTTGGCCACCACCATGGCCCTGTGGCGGCCAGACCGCTTGCTGACCCCGGCCCACTCGCACAGCAGAGTGACCACCGCATCATCGTCTGGAGTCATCTGCTCCCGAAAACAACACACAGACACCAGACTCACTGAACTGGTCAGTCACACAGGCCCAAGAACTATTTAGTCAACAGCCACCTCAAAGGCTAGACATGCCTCAAAAGCAACAGCAACAAACGTATTACAAACGTAATAAATGGTAGGAGGGAAACACGTGAGAACGGAGCGGTTGCCCTCGTGTCTCACCTCGTGGCCATCTTTGGTCTGTCCTGAGCCAAAGATGCGGTTGTAGAGCGAGTCCAGCGAGTTGCTGAAGTCCGACTTCTCAAAGCTGTGGTTGTCCAGGACCTCTAGAGTGTGCAATACTCGGCCAATCGTAAAACCTGGCGGAGTAAGAGAAAGAAACAGAACCTCCATTTAGACATATGAATCTGACATAGGAATCTAGAGCGTCTTTTGTTCAGGCCAAACCGATTTTGAGTGTTGAATGTCCTCACCTGCTGTTGTTTCTTGGCACTTGTCAAACGACCATCGAAACTCTACCGCTTGGCCTCTCTCCTTAACTTGATCCTCAATCTCACGTAACTTAGATCGCACCTGAGAACCCCACAGAGGGAACCATACGTTACCGAACCACAATTACAAACAAACATCTTATACACTGTGTACCTAAAACGTGTTATTGTTTGAACACTCATCTCAAATGTCCTCAACCATGAAGACATGGGTAAACATGCCCCCAGTCATTCTAACAGACTCTTGACTCTCTTGACAATCACACCTGTTGGGTGAAGGTGGTGTTGCCCCCAGGCATGGGCAGGTTTGACGGGGCAATGTGCAGCAGGTCCAGAGGAGAGCCCGTCTTGTTCCGGCTGTCGGTCAGAGAGTAGTGCCACACCAGAGCGCTGGGGCAGCACAGCACGATGCTCTGTAGCGCAGCAGGGGGACAGACAGGACACAGCAGTGAGTGACTCAGAGAGCAGTCTCAGGACCATACATGTGACAAGACCTCCTGTGCGGTCGCTGCAGCTTTGTCGTCTGCACACGGTGACCCCCCCCCCCCCCCCTGTCTGCACATGGTGACAACCCCCCCACTCCCCTTCCCCCTTCAGGGCCTCCATTTAAAAGTCAGTGAGCATGCAAACCTATTCCCTGACAACAGCGTTGAATAATGTAGTCAATTTAACTGCAATGTATTGCCATGTGCCACTGACTGCTTGCAGAATCTCGATACACACAGCTAGAGGCACCTGGAACTAAGCTCAATGTGACAAACTGGACATAGGACACCACCACGCGACACGTGCTTCCTCTAGCTTTACTGATCACTATAGTCACCGTCTGACCAGATTAGCTTTCCAGGAAGTAAGTCTCACTTGAAACCCTGCCTAACTAAGATTATCAATGACAGCAGGAGACAAAGTGCTCTTTGCAAGTGCCTGAATAATAACTGCTTTGCACTCAGGGCTGTATGTTTTCTCTTTTTTGCTCATACCACTGGTGCAACAGATCTTGATAATTTGTGGCACAATCCACAAAATCTGTATTATCGGTACAAACACCTCATCTATATATGTATATATTCTATTCTATTCTATTCTATTCTATTCTATTCTATCTGTAGGCTACTGTCTAGAAAACATTATAAATAAGGCATCACTGGTGCTAAGCTGGTAAATCATCCATAGCACAGATTGATTTCTGTTTTGTTTTTTTTGCAGCACTTGCTACATTCAGGTATATGTAGCACTGTACAGCCCTGTGCCCCCAAGAAGAAGCCTCACCTGTAGCATACAGCTCAGGCCAAACACCACGGGCCTGTGCTGGGGGCAGATGTAGAAGTCTGTGAAGGGCGTCTGGGGCTGGGTGCCCCCGGCGGGCTGGGACGTTGGGGTCGGGGTCAGAGCGTTCCCCGGCTGGGCCGAGATCCCGTGGGCGGGATGCCCCCCAGAGCTGGGCCCCATGCTGCCGTCGCTCAGCAGCAGGTTGAGCCGACGCGTGCAGAAGTACGCCAGCCGCCTGGACAAGTAGGCCGACTGCACAAACTCTCCAGAGTACTGTTGGGAGTAAACAGAGGAGGATTTGGTCACTGGTTTGGCCAAATACAGGACTAATTAGAGGCCCGACTGTGAGTTGATCCTTCACCGGGAGTGAGCCGCGTGTTGCTAAGCTGACTGACCTGAAGCAGGAGCGGCAGCAGGAGCTTCAGGAGCTCGTCTTCGCCAGGTCGGATCTTCTCAAAACACTCCAGGACCCACGTCAGAAACTCGTGTCTATCCAGCATGCCATCCTACACACACACACACCAAAATTAGCCTTCCAATCTTCCACTGCACTTCCATTGAGCTGATAGCAAACCACCCCCTCACATCCCAAACAGAGTGGAAATTAACAGCAGCCACCAGCCAAATGCTGGTAAAATAGTGGCTGGTAGATTTCAGAGACAAAGTCATAATTTAATATATTGAGAGGCTGATGAATATGACCAACAATCTACCAGTGGCTGCCACAATTTAATTTCCACTCCAGACCCCAAAATCATCATCATTGTGACCAATAACAGGAACTTCAATCAAACTATGTTTGATACGATCATCAACATGTTACACATTGTGCAAAAAAAGACCACAGCAGCATTTCGGAGGAGCCTGACCTGGAACATAAACATGGCCAGCTTCTCGTTGTACTCCCACTGCTTCATGGCCGTCTCCACCTCAGCAGGGGGGGCCGGGGGAGGGGAGCCGCACGACTGGTTGGGGGACTGCCGGTAAAACTCGGCGACCTTCTGTAGCTGCTCCCACAGGTATTTAGTAATTATCTGAGTCCACTCTGCAGATGATGGGTGGGGGTGGGGGACACAGAGAGAGAGAGAGAGACTGAGAACTGAAACACCTGAATGACACGGGCTACATTACTGTACCCTTTCAGAAAGCACAACCGATTCCCTACTACATCTCAAGGGACTATGTAAATAGTGTGTCAGAAATAGTCTGTACATGAAAAACAGGACTGTGATTAAAGCGGCATTCACAACAAGAACAATATCGATAACAAAAACTAGAACCATAGCGATAAAAACTTTCACACTGACCAACGATAAAAAAAGTCTCTCCTCGTTTTGATGAATGTCATGGCTAAAATGTGATGGGTTCTGATGGGCTGTTAGCTTTTTATCGTTGTCAAAATCGCTCTGAAAGTGATCCCCAACGATGTCCTTCATGTCGTTATCATTATAGTTTATGTGTGAACGTCGTCATTCATATTAACGAGAGCAATATTTGTTCATAGTTATCGTTATCGTTCTTGGCATGAATGCCCCTTTAGTATACTAATGGGAGGAGTTTGTACCGATGCAAGGGTCGATCACATGGCGCTTCTTCACTTTGGTCTCTGTGATGGCTGCGTGATACGCACACGTCATTTTAATCATCCATGCGGCTCGCATCACTGGCACTGTGTACTTGGCTAAATAGCCAAAAACTTCTTCTTTTTTACTGAAGATGGGAACCTGGGTAAAAATAATGAACAGTTTGACTGGGATGAGCTGCAGCTATAGCTTAAAGAAATTACAATATAGCATCTGTACACAACATTAGGCTGTTTGACTCACACTTACGCTAAATTGAACAACTAACAGTTCTACTATAAATATATAGTTTTCATAATTCCCCCAAAAATTGAAAGAATGAATTGGTTTGAACATAAAAGAAAATAAGAAAATATTCATTACACATGATAGAACCTGATCACAATATTATCAATCAAGTAAAGCTACAACAATTAGGTTAATCAATAACAATAGTTGTCAACAATTAATCCTCGACTAGGCTTTTTTGTTATTTTGCTTGTTGATGTATCAGTGAGTTATTTCTTGTGGTTTCTTTACTCCTCTATGACAAGACTTTTCAGTTACTAAAATAAATGAATCGATAATGATAATAATCTGTTGCAACACCAGAATGTAGGGATATGTTATTGCAAGACAATATCCAACCTTCTTCGCCAGCAGAGTGAGTGATTTGGTTCCTGCCAGGTCTGTAAACCAGTTGTTGATTGAACTCTGAGACCTTGCTGTGACAAGCCAGAAGTTATCCTTCTGATTGACCTGTGGCTTCCGTCTGCCTGTGTCTGGGAATGTGTTGCATCGCAGTTTCTCTGCAATGATGCTGCTGAAATTTGAACTAATCTGTAATGAAAACAGAGGCATTCGTGTATTTGAGTATATGCAGAAACCCAAAGTGCAAAGTGCAAGTGTCATTTAACAACATTTAGTGAGAGGCTACAAAAGACAAAGTAAGACAAAGTAAGACAAAATTAAACAAGTACACAGGAACCAAGATGCAAAAAGGACAAATGTATATGCTTCTTTATATTTAACATACCTTAGAGGGGTTGAAATTGACATTCTTTGCACTGCCATGTTCATCTCCTGATACCGCTGGTTGATTATTGAATCCCTGCTTCACGTTCAATGCAGTCAATTCATCCTGGAGTAAAAACAAAGCGCAGGTCACAACTGGGCTGTGTTGATGACAAGTGACTACTTATCTAGTTTTGGTTAGACCAGGTAAAACAGCATCGGATACTTGGGCAGTGCCTTGACTGTTGGGTGGTCAGTGGTCTGTGCTATGCATACACTATTACAGTGCAGCATTGGACTAAGAGCCCACGAATTACATTTTATTCCCTCAACAGTCGAGAAAGTTATCGATAGTAACATTTTATCATATTTGTGTAGTGGATCATTTGTGTTGACTCACTGAAAAGCTAACTTAACAGGCTACAATAGCCATAGATTTTCTCTTTATGGAATTTCTCTTCGAAAGTAATAATTAGTCCATGGTTTAGGTTAGCTTGTCTACGAATTGTTATGCTAACGGTAACTCGCAAAGAGGAAAACAAGTACAGTTGGTAACTTGGGTTATAGCTAAGTAAATTCGGTAGCAAATAGCTATAAATCTTGTGACGTTAGTGCATTACCACTCAAGTTCAACTGTCAATAACGTCATTCATTTGGCTAAATATGTCCCATCATAGGTCGTTAATATTAGCCTACTTGTTAGCAAGCTAACGGTCAAACTACTTGTCAACAAACGCACTATTTATGCCACCTCGCAAAATATCTGGTAAAGTCGGCTAGCTAACCGGCTATCCCCAAAATGCAAAAACATAAACTGTTTCAGCGTCTGGGCTATCGAGAGATCGATCGAAGTGTAAAACACTTTGTTTTCGTTGTTTGGGTTTCAGAGCTTCAACCAGACGTCTGGGTGTTTATATTATAAACGACAAAAACTTGTTAACTTGAAAAGCTATGGTTTGAAAACCAATATGATGCATCCCGGAGGAAGCTAACAAGCTAACTAGCTGGATGCTTTGCTCTTCGTGACGGGGGCTAGCTGAACTGTGAGTTCATTGTTTTTGCTGGCTAGCGAGTCTGACAAGGCCTGGACGCTTGCTCCGACTAGCTTTCAAAGGAACAAATCGCTTGCAAATGTATTGCGTTAGAAAGAAAATCTTAACTCCCCGAAGAAACATATGGCAATCTCGAACCTCTTTTTGCTTTGGGTCTTGCGGATAGACGTCCGGAGGCCCGAGCCTTGGCCGCTTCAAGGGTCGTTGTTCGTAACTAAGGATCCCAAACGCAGCCATCATCCCAGCGGCATCACAACCAAGCCTCTCTCCTTTCCGCTTGAGATTCGCAAGCCGGAAACAGGCAGGCGTTAAAGCTTCCCATCATACCCTTCGTCGTTATTTCTAGGGGCTTTGACTCACATAGTAAACATTTTTATTTTCTGTTCCTATGAAGTTAGTAAAACAATCTAAGCGCATAATTTTTAGCATTGCGTGTGAGCTGCGTGAGAACGAACAAAAGGGTGTCTACGTATTTGAATGAGCCTAGCCCTACATGAAGTTAAGGCATATTATAGGCTCATATATAAGTGTCTCTGCTAGAATACAAACAATTTATGGTCATGGAATTTTTTGCTGTTTTCCTTTTTGCTTGTTTGCCATTTCAGATAGGCTACATTTATACATTTTGTCAAGATTAATCTGATTACCCTTTTCAATATAATAAGTCAGAGGGTGAAAATGTATTACAGTGTTGGAAAAAGTGTGCAATAAAGTTTCATTTAATATAAAATATTTTATTGAGGAAGCATCCTTGTATCTGCTAGAACATACAAAATCGTAGACAATTGTAAAATCACAATCTCAGGTCATAAACAAGGCATCATATCTCAAGCAACAATAACAACATTGCTGACTAACAACTTTCTCAGTGTAATCACTTGCATTTAAGCAGACATAGCCTATGGCCCGTGCAGGTGCTTAATTGCAACTGCAAATTCAGCAACAGAGTTAACAACAAGTTAACAACAAATTCTGGAACTTATAGAAAAGGGTGAACTGTTTAACACGAGTTTAACACAATGATATTGCTGCAATAAAAACATTTAACTAAATTACAATCTGTACCAAACCAAGACTGGCTTAACTTGTGTTGATGATACTAGAGGGGTTGAGTATTGTACAATTCTGCAACCCCTCCAGGAGGTATTTAAGAATAATGGCTATATCCCACATACACTCCAAGATTGAAGCAAATGTAGAAACATGGATTTTCATACAATTCCTCTGAAACAACTCACACCTCAAGACCTGAAACAGGACAAACAAAATACATCAGACCTGCTTAAGATCACCTGATCACCTGTCCTGACTGATCTTTTACATAAAAAAAGAAAACAATCCAAGAGTATGGATATAACCGTTCAGTGTGCCAACACCATAACATTTCTGTAATAATAATAACAAAAAATATGTATAGTGAGAAATGTCAAACATTTGCAAGCAGATAGAAAAGTAAATGGTCATTCTCATATAAAAGCTTCTACAATAAAATAACCCTTCCCGCAGAAAGTATTTCAAATGATATATTACTATAACTTCATTTTAAAACAGTCGTAGCACACAGCTAACAATGCTATGCACCTTGCCATAAATTTGAAAACACCTTCAGACACGATTATATCTGGCCATTGGTATGCACCGCTCAATGGTGATGCTTGATGAAAAAACGTGGAATGATTCTTTTGAGGATGTTTACAGACAACTTTTCAGCCTTTGGCTGATCCAGTGGACATTTGTGCAACGTAACGCTCACTGTTCAACCTCTCAATAAATGATAACAAAACAGAAAATTGTGCAAAATGACATTTCAGCCAGTTGAAATAAATTGTCAGTGAATTATTAGTTTTTGATCATCGATTGCACATACTGGGCTTTCACAATCACTGTCTTTAGAGGGAGGTACACACCACAAGGCACTTTTTCCACTTCATTTTCATTACAGAATAATTAAGGTGCCATTTTAAAACTACGCCTCAAAAATTGCCCCTACCCTCAACAACTCCTGAACATTTTGAACAGGAAAACGGAACAATGAACTCAATGCACACAGTGTCTTTAGATATCTTGTGGAACACAGAAGACCGAGCCCACACTTTCTCACTGCAAGCAGTCAAGTGAAACAGATATATATATCTGACACATACTGTATATGTCTCACTCTTACTTTGTAAGAGGATTACAACTAAAACTCAAAGATGGGGCCGAGGGAGCCATCTCGCTTTCTGTGTGTGTGTGTGTGTGTGTGTGTGTGTGTGTGTGTGTGTGTGTGTGTGTGTAGAGAGAGAGATGGGGGACGGTGGTCTTGAAGAAGAGATCCTCTGTGGCTTTTTCAGTTATCTTGAGAGTGACTCAGCTTCCCATCCTCTGCCTCAATCATAGCGCGCAGGCGAGAGTTCTCATTTGCAAGTAAGTTAGAGGGGGTATCGAACTCCAGAATCTGCCACAGGGAAAAGGAGAACAAAACATAAGATGACTCAGATCAAGAGAAGTTAGAGCTAAATTTAGAGCCAAAAGCAGAGAGAAAAATACTCCTTTTACAATTGTGCAAGAAAAGGCTTACCTGTCCCTGGTCTAGCACCATAATTCTATTGCACCCCAGCACAGTGTTCAGACGGTGGGCTATGACTAAGGTGGTGCAGCCCTTGAAAGAGTGACGGATGGTCTCCTGAAGCAAACGGTCCGTCTCGGAGTCGATGGCTGCTGTCGCCTCATCCAGCAGCAAGATCTGAAAGAATGTCCAGTTTTAAAAGTCACTTACACAGTACAGAGTACAGTACACTTACACAGTATACAGTACAGCATCACCTTCCTGAGAGTGAGAACCACAATAAATTGATTGAGGTGTGAAAAAATATAAAAGGAATTTTCAAACAATAAGACGAAGTTTTGGTCATCTCTGAACACGGACCCTATTTTCCAGTCGTGTTACTCAACTACAGTATGATATGATAAGAGTCTTTATTTGCAGCCATGTGGTGGCAATGTTTAGCCATTTTGTATATGTTGCAGTGCAACATCCACTTATGCGAGCAGGCAGAGAATAGATATGCACGTCTTACTCAAATAAGACTACTTGAACAATAGAAAGAACAATTACTACTTAAAAAAATGTGTCATTTTTAAGCATGGACATGGACTCTTATTCATTGCAACTAGCAGTGTAAAGTTGGAAAGCTTTCAAAAAGATACATCTGTAATCTCTATACAACAGCAACACCTTCCACATCAGTTATTACTAAACACATGGACGCACATCGTAACAGCATCGTAAAAGGCAGATGGTGGAAATGAGGAAATCCCAATGGAGCTGTACCTTGCTGTGTCTGAGAAGTGCTCTGGCCACACACAGCAACTGTCTCTCCCCCACCGAGAAGTTCTCCCCGTTCTCAGTCACCTCCGAGTGCAGCGAGAGAGGCAGCAGGCTCACCTAGACAGAGGGCGCAAGAGGAAGAGCAGAGCAATCAGGCATTCTGAAATGATCTGGCCAAACGCAAGGTTTGTGTATTGCACAACAGCCCTGCAGTTGCTGCAGGGCTGTTGTTTATTCGCCGTCCTTTCTCAAGCAAAGTGATTTGAGTAACACGCCTGTTGGCTTGACACTAATTATTCTTGTTTACCATGTCCTTGATGTGCGTCTTCTCCAGCGCGTCCCAGACCTGCTCGTCCGTGTACTGACCCCACGGGTCCAAGTTGGACCTGTCGACAGAGAGAGATCAACAGTCCGTTGATTATCGGACAGCCCTTCATTTACGAAGCGAATGGCCAAGTGTACCAAGTGACGTAGAGCGTACCTGACAGTGCCGATGAAGAGCACAGGCTCTTGGGGGATGACTGACAGCTTGCTCCTCAGATCCTCCAGGCCGATGTGAGCGATGTTGACGCCGTCAATGAAGATGGAGCCGCCACTCAGCTCTGTCAGCCTAAACAGGGCGACTCCCAGGGAGGACTTCCCTGTGGAGAGGCAAACAGATGGGCCGTGTAAGTGATTTACCACTGAGCTGTTTTTTTTTGGGGGGGGGGGGGTTTACACCTCAGGCACTTTATTTGGCCACAGGAGAGCACATAACAAACAGATAAAAAGTACAATAAATATAAACAAAAGAGATTCAATGGAAGTCTTCATGCCTGAGCCAGTGCGACCGACTATTCCAACGGTTTCCTCCGGAAGGACTCGGAACGAGAGCTTCTTTAGGACCAGCGGCAGGTCATCACGGTAACGCATCTCCACGTCCTGGAAATGGACACCTCCCTGTTCAGGCCAGTTGGAGTTGGGAGGGGATTTGTCAGCAATCTGACGGGGGGCTTCTGACTCCAGGTTCTGAGGGTAATAGAGGGAGGGAGACGAGGAGAGAGAGAGAGAGAAAGAGAGAGAGAGAGAGAGAGAGAGAGAGAGAGAGAGAGAGAGAGAGAGAGAGAGAGAGAGAGAGAGAGAAGAATATAAACAGAATATCAGGTCAGAGTGAATGGAAGTGTTTAATCACACCAGACATTACGGCTGGCTGAACAATTATGACAGTCGGACATTAATCCCAGAGACAACGTTATTACAATTAGCAATTCTAATGACTTGAATCAAAAATAAATAGGCCTACCAATTTAGCGTTCCCTACTTCAATAATGCCATTCTAAATGTGGAGTCAAATACAAATACAGCTGACAAACTATTCTGAAATTATTTTTTTGTTGTTAGTAAGTATACATAAATCATCATAAGTGTTTCATAATTTATGTTGACATTTAGTTAGATGAACAAGTGTGTTGTGTTAGAATGTGCTGTGCAATTCATTTCAAACAGTCTGCTCAGTATTATTTTAATCAACGTCAAAGTGGTTAACTTAACATTAATTTCACACTGCAGTGTGGGCTTCCAATGCAGCACACAAGCAACTCAATTCAGTAAATCTTGTTCCTTATTTTAGCTATTATAAACTTGCCATTTTTCTTTTAGGCCCCAACAGAGAGAAAATCACTTGGGATCCGACACCTAACATGTTCAGGACAACTTATATGATTAAATGGCACAGATACTGTAACTATGAGTCACTAGCGCATCAATCTGCTCTTCAATGACTTCCTATGATTGATTCCTGTTCCGACACGTCACTTACGAGGTTAGGCTTGATTAGGTGTACAGCAATAAATATTGTAATTGTGATTGTTTGCAATTAACCGATCAGAGCAGATTATCACAATCTTCATGATCGTCATCATATTATAATCATGTAATACATGATATGACTAACTGTGCCATCACTATACTCCATATAAACTCTAATTCACACACTAACTATTCAGCATCCTTTTCATGTTTCATGTTCAATGTTTATATAGCTATATATAAAAAAAAAGATTGTGAAAGTAACAGTAGAATACTAATCAGTGATGGAGTTTCGAAGACAGACTAGTCATTTTTTTCCCTCTCCGCATATGCTGTGATGCTGCTTTTTTTTTAAATGGATGGCGTTGCATCGCGTGACGCGGCTGCCCGCTGCGTTCCATATGTTCCCCATCGCTCCCCGCCGGAGGGCTCGCCACGCCTGACGTCTCCTCCCTGCCAGCGCGCCGCTGTGCCCTTCGGCCCATGCCGCGCCATGTTTTGATACCCGGCATGCGCCGTGTCAATTGAATAGCGTGAGCTCTGTCCCCGACGCCCCCGAGCCCCCCCCCCCCTCCACTCCACTCTCCCTCCGCATTCGTTCCTGCTGACACATGAGAGGGTCTGTCACCCCTGGTACCTGGCGGCCTTACCTCTATGTAATGATTGATTCGTTCCACTGACGTAAATCTGGCTTCCGTCTCGGCCAGGAGTCTGACGGTGAATTGAAACAGGCCAGTGAGCTGCGTGAATGAGAGGAAGAAAGCCAGTTTGGCTGGTAAATATCTACACACTGATGAGAGACAGTTTCACAGTGCATGTCATCTAAATCAATCTGCTAAGCGAGAGATTTTATCAGCTAAGAGCAAACAACATCTAAAGAATTTTCCCTGGGAACAGGTAGAGGTTTACACCTGCAGTACTTACAGATACATTACGCACATAAGACCATTAGATCACCAGAAGGGTACAGTAGGTCACACAACAATAGTTAGAGGAAGCGTGCTGTGTCGGCCCGTGTGCGTACTGTACCTGCACGGCGTAGGCGATGGCGAGGCCGGCGTACGCCGGGGGGATCTGGTGCTGCATGAAGACGATGAGGAGCGCCGTGAGGGTGATGAGCGAGATGCTGATCAGGTCCAGGCGCACGGCCAGCCAGCGCATCGCACAGCTGAACAGGAAGTGGGGGGCCTGGTTGGCGTCCAGTAACTCTTGATACCTGCAGGGGTCAGAGGTGAGTCAGTCAAGGTCAAGGTGAGACTCTTACAGTACATATAACAATGTCCTTCTGTAAACCCAGCCTGATCTACTGGCGATTTGGATTTCGCTCAGCAGCTCAGGCTGGAAACCTGCACATCTATCTCTCCTGCTTCCTGTCCACATTTGCTGGGTCCAATCATAAACTGGCTTATCCACCAGGCACACTAGGATCATTGGTCTGATTGGTTGAAGGACTATCCAAGCATACAGTCATTTGAACTATGCTCATTGATCACACCTCTTGTGTAGTAGAAATAAAGTGCAGATTCCCCAGACTAATGTTCAATCTTAAACGATTGAGCTTAGTATGGTGATAGCCAGACTAGTCCTACTGTACTTTTCTATCAATACACCATCTTGTTTTGCTATACTAGTAATGATTGAAGAATGCGTTGAGATTTGTTTGAGATGGTGATTAAGGTAAGGTTTACTACAATGATTATAGCTAGTTCACAGCTGAAGGTGATCAGGTTAACAAACATATGATCCAAGTTTGTAGACATAATTACACAAGTAATGTGTATTGTTGGCAAGTATTCAATAAAGCTTATAAATCTTATTTTTCGTCATCCAGGAAGATGCACCTTTATGGTAATTGGGGAAGTTTCAAAAAGGTGCTGATGGATATTATTAGTGGATATATCAAATATGTTGGATTCTCCGCGATGTTGCTTCTAGAATCAGCTAATGAGGTGGTGGTGTTGGGAGTGATAACATATTGTCTAAATCCATGCGTTCTCACCTCTGCAGGAAATCACCACTTCTGCCAAAGGCGTGAATGGTAGACAGACCCTGTACGCTGCTCGTCAGATGAGACGTAAACGGAGACAGTGTGATGTTCTCTAGTCGCTTCAGTTCCCGAATCAGCACCCTGAGACAAGATCATTTGGGTTAATAGTAATATGGTAATATGGCATGAAACATACACTCACACTCATCAAGGAAATGCAAAGAAAAAAGAAACAGACAAAAATTTCTTCAGTGCCGCAGTGTAAAACACATTATCCGCTTTTAAGCAGATTACGTCTGTGCAGACCTCGTGGCTGTCAAGACTGACAGCTTCTTGGCTCGCTGGAGTGGAGCACACAAAAGGGGATCGTGCGACAGTGCGACACGGACGCACACATCCAGGCAGAGCCATTCCTGGAGCCATAACCGCGTCCGCAGCTGATTTATGGGTGCCTTTATGGGCCCCCCCCTGTCACACGTCGGTGCTAAGCTGGCTAGGGGCACCAGACTCGAGAGCGGCAGCGATTGTGAGAGACACAGCCATCTATTGACAAAAGGTGGGGTGATTTCTACTTTTAGATGCAGGATATCAAATGGACGGGGGCCACAAGAACACCAAGTCCACCATGAATCATCCGTTCTCTCATAAAGAAGACAGGGGGCGGGGGTGGATGGCGGGGGCAGTCTAGGAGCAGAGTATAGAGGACACCATGCTCTGTCCTCTGGAAAAGGAAACAAAACAAAATAAAACGAGATGTGATATGCAGAGTCTATTTTCTTAGATTGGCCTCACCTACCTAGAGATTCACAGAGATACTAGTCTGGAACACCATAATTCACTAACTTTTCCATCACACCCAAAAAAAGGTCAGGCCAATCAGTGACCAGAGGGGAGGACTCTCTATAGTTTCGCAATTTAATCTGACTACGGTAAAAGGTAGTAGCAACAGCTGCAAACATCAAAAATGGCAGTCGGATTCAATTTAACTACAGCAAAAGTAGGCCTATATACTGCTACTGCCTACATACTGTTTATTGTCAGTTTGTAAAGTTTAGGCAAGGCAGGAAGTAATGTTAAGAATCCCTCATAAATGTAATTGGTTAGGCTAGACCAATGATTTTAAAGTTAACGTAAAATCTACCATGCTAGTGTTGGAAATGTTTCCCAATCATCAGTAGTCAATCAATAGTCCCCAGGTTTTACCTAGCTTTACTTGCTACAGCTAGCAGCTAATGCAGCCAGACAGCTTATGTGCTGTACTAGAGCCCATTTATGGAGAGCCGGTTCACTCCCTATTAACACCATTGTACCTGCAGTTCCTGTTGCAGTTCCGCTAGGGGCGATCACGAGCAAGTGCAAAACAATGGGGGTCTAGACGGCTAGACGGCTAAATTGGTCTGTTTCACTTGATTGTCATTGAAAAATCAAAGATTGGATTTTAGCTTTTGCAAGCTCAATATGGATTATAGGTAGAAAGTTAAATGAACAATTACTTATGGCCCTTTGGTTTCTCACAGGCTTGGTCGTTGTTGCCCATAACACACTAGCATTCTGCTAATGAAGGACGTCATTGACACGTTTGAAAGGCTTTTTAGAACAATTAAGGCACTCAAAAAATCTAATACTCAGCCTTGTGTATTTTCTTTGACCCCCTTTAGTATGCAATATTCCGATTTCTACACAAAAAAATGATATCCAGAGAAAAGTGGATTTTAGGAGAAACTCCATTCACCTCCATTCATTCTCCACCTGCTTGCGATCGCCCTCTAGTTGCAGTACCATGCGGAAGTATTTAGAGAGTGGCCGTTCTCCCCCTATTAGACATTCTCTGGCTGTACTCTGTGGGCGGGCGCATATACAGTATGGGAGCTCACGGACATGCCCCCAGAGTGTAGGGCTGTACCAGCAACTCGAGCTAGGTAAAACTGACTGATTTCGTCTTGGTGACCTTGAGAAATGGAGATGTATTTTTCCTTTAATCCATGAGTTGAGGTAGAATTAAACACACACATTACTGAAAAGATGAAAAAGACAGACTCCACTGTATAAATTACAGACATCTTTGTCATCCAGTCTGGCTTCCTTAGAATGAGCTCAAGGTGGAGATTATGTCAGAGTCACATCAAAAAAAGGAGAAACAGAATTAATTTAGTTCTACTGATTAGACGCCATACAAGCCACTGAATTTCCTGAGAAACAAAACAACAAAGCGAGTCTTTCTCAAGAGTCTGTCAAGATTAAAAGAGACACTCACACATTTGCTTCCATTCATGTTCAATGTCACCAAGAAATTCATCACTTACCTGCTTTCATAATGGCACAGTGAAGTCAAGCGACAGCACATCTTAACTAGACAACTCACACTAGAAAATTACTTTTTTAAGAGGCCCGATTCTCACCTCGACATGCGGTTGATGAGGAAGAGGAAGGTACCGAGAGGCAGGATGGACACCAGGAACCAGGGGAACACCACGCTGACCATGCCCATGCAGAACAGCACCATGGACAGATTCTGGAGCATCATCTCTGCCTGCATGGTCAGCCGGACGTCCACTTAAAGGAGACAAGACAGAGGAAGACACACACGGTCAGACCAGGCCTCCTTGTCTATGTAATCTAATGTCTCGAGCCTAGACGTGATTGCATGTGATGTGCTACATCTCTCCTAGGGCCAGGAACCCAAATAAAGTCAAACCACTCCCAAGTCTGGAGCTCAGCCCCTAGAGGTCCTGGGGAATGGACTGAGAGATTCAATTTTCCATCTGCAACCCGGCACAAGTGCTTTGCTGTTCTGTGTGTTAATGGAAAAATAGAGTGACCTTTAGCCCCAAGGCCTCACCTTCGTCCATGTCCTTTGAGAATCGGTTCAGGATCCGCCCCAGTGGCGTCGTGTCGAAGAACCGCATGGGGCTGAGAAGCAGCTTCTGGAACAGCTTGTCGTGGAGAGTCGAGGCAGCTTTAACGGTGCACTGCCAGATAAAAACAAACAAGATGCAATGAGGGAAACGGCACATGTAAACAGATTAGCGGTAATAAACACGAGATGAACAAATAACATGGGACATTGGGTTAGGACTGGGCTGGAGGAGGCCTGGTTAACCTATTCTGGGAACACGCTGGCCTGCTTCTCAGCAAAACCCATAAAGCAAACAAAAATGTCCATGCAATGCAAACACAGGCATTCACGGCGATCGCAGCGCGCAGCTATGTACACACTCCATAACACATGGGCCACATTGTCAGCACTTGAAAGTGAGCCGGTTGTCCATGACTATCTCAATCTGTTGTGAAATGGGAGCACATTTGTTCAGTGATCGACAGCCATGTCCTAAAATTCTCACGCATGGGCGACGATCTCACACGGGGCCCACAAAACGGCCCGCGGCTGCAACCCCTGAGTGCGCAGGCCCCACAATGAAAAGCCACATCGCACTTGGACAAAACGGCTTAAGGCACAAGGACAAATTAATTTCGCTAATGAATATTGAACGCCTACCCTCCTTTAAACTTTTCTAATCTCACCTCCGGGTAACAAAAAGGAGCGAGAGAGAGGGGGAAAAAAAATAAGAAAGGGAAAAGATTAGCCATCACTGAAAAATTAACGAATACAAGTGGCACACAATTACGAAGGGACCTTAGCCCCCTTTAGGACTCAGTCAGGCCTACTTAATGGAGAGGAAAGGACAGTCAGCCACCCAAAGGGACACGCATAGAGAAGCTCTAAGCCATGTGTCACAGCAACGACCAGATAAATGGATTTAGCCCACAGGCACTTTCAATTACGGCCCCGCAGATCCAAAGAGGGAGGCCTCGCTGAAAGGATAGCCTATTAAAAGGAGCCGTGGAGGCAGAACAATGGCGGTAACATCGAGACGAGCGGAGGAGATTATGTCCGGCCCTTCCTGTGAGGGCGGCGTTTATTGTGCCGTAAAGGAAGGAGGGTTGAGCCAACTCTACCCTTCGTACACAGATATGGAGGGAAGACATGCTACATCTTCACGATGGTTAAAAATGATCTCAGACTGCGAACTGTACCAACCCCATTCTGAGCTGAATGTCATTAGTTTTCAATGATGAAGGTCTGACCAGCCCGAAATGTTAGCTCATCAATAAATTGGTTGATCCGTTAAATTTGCAGTGTTGCACTGTTCTTTTTCCTTACTCTAAAGTAAAGTTGTACTTTGTGAAAAAGCTGCACATGCAATATAACAAGGTGTGCAGACTCCCATCTATCCTTTGTGATTAGTTTTCAAACACACACACACACACACACACACACACACACACACACACACACACACACACACACACACACACACACACAGACACACAAAACAGGCTGTACAACTAAAACTATAATGTAACACAGTCAGGACCAGCGCAGGACATTACCTTGACAAACGCAAAGCCTCTCAGGGTCTTCAAAAGGACAGCAACTCCCATGGACAGCACATAGATTCTGGAGTAGTAATGCATGTGAGGGTTGAGCCGCATGCTGTCACTGGCAATGGTCTCATTTCCCTCTAATAAGATTGCATCCTGTAGGCACAGACAATGGAAGACACTTGAAATCGAGTGAGGGACCTACGAGTTCCTCTCCAATGAGGAGGACAGATTACAACCGTGAGCGACTATGGAGTCATTACTGTTTGTGTTGAAGAAGGATGGCTTAGCGCGCGCACAGCTAACAGCTCTGCAGCACATTTGTTTCTCCCCTCCCCCCCCCCCCTCACTGCGCAGTGCCACGCTTCGGAATCTCAGCTTTACATCATGGCGGAATCACCCGTCTCGTTTTTTCGAATTACATTCACTCAGACTGACACTCGGAGCGGTAAGTGTTTTTCGAGACGAGCGCTCGCTCGCCGGCCCGGCCGGCTGTGTAAAGTGACGTCCAGCGTTAGTGAGTAGCGGACGGCCCAGAGGGACACCTTACCCCGCTGCCCTGCCTGATCCAGTGGCTCAGCCACCAGTTGCTGAACGCGATGCTGCCGGTGGTGCCGACGAAGAGGAGGAGGTTGAGGACGAAGGCCAGCGGTCCGCCGGCGGCCTTGATGTAGGCGGCGTAGACGGCTCCGGACACGGCGCCAGAGCCCTTCTCCTCCGCCTGCATCAGTTGATCTGCGCCCATTCAGTCAACGAGTGGGCCAACGGCAGAGGTGACGACATCGAGAGGGAAGAGGAGGATGGAAGCAAGAGGATGAAGATGGGGGATGGGTGACAGGGAGAAGAGACATGACAGTGAGAATGTGGTCAAAGGAGGACAAAGAGAATAGAGAGGACTTCACCTCATTAACCTGATGCACGTGCAAACACACAAACAAACGCCGCCTTGAGCGATTACCTCCGGTTTTTGGCTTGCCTGGAGCCTGTACTGCCTTTGGTGCTGGTGAGGAGATCTTGACCTCCTCACTTTTGCTGTTCTGCTTGTTTTTCAGGTTCTGGCGTACCAAGTTCTGCCAGAGAGGAAGCAGGAACAACAACCATCAAGCCATTACAACGCACACTGACGCTGGTCTTTGAGAGAGTAGAGACAGTCCATCACTGACACTTAGATCATTAGCTGGGGAGACAGGGAGACAAAGAGAGAACTAAATGTGTTTTCCTGATAGAAACCCAACTGCCCTCACCTCCTGCTGGACGCTGTTGAAGAGGCTGGCGTAATCTCGCTCCCTGGCCATCAGCTGGGCATGGGTGCCATGTTCCGCTATCTGCCCGTCCTTCATGAGGATCACATCATCGCACTCTGCCAGGTACTGCCAAAACAACAACCCAACATTTTTAGATAACGTTAAGTTAACCTCTCAGCAATGTGTCAAAGGTGGTGCCTTAGGCGATGTTGGGTAAGGTCACTTCTGTTGACGGTCAAGCAAAACAGAGAGCTAGAGCTAGCTCATTACTCTCTCCCCCTCCCTCCCGTGCAATTGAAAGTCTTCTAAACACGCATCTCGTCGGTGACTGGCTGGAACAGTTAGTTTGCTATGTTCATATGGTCCAGGCTGGACCAGGTTGTTTTGGTTGCCGTTTTTTGTAGCCTGAACTGTCCACAGAGGGCGCATTATTATTGAACTGTCCACAGAGGGCACGTTATTATTGAACTGTCCACAGAGGGCACGCTATTATTGGTTTTTTTTTTACAGTTTGTTTAGGCACAGGCATCCAGTGGATGGTGAGGTAATGCTTTGCTGTATGTGATTAGCTTAGAAATGGCGTAGCATCGCGTAGAGCACCTTTATCACCGGGCCATCGGTACTAAAACCCACTACTGATGCACTCCTCCATCTCAAGCTCCAATTAATCAAATGACTGCAATGCAGACTTTCAAATGATTAGAAACAAAACAAAAACGGCACCCCGTTCATCATGATTACTGCAGCGTGTATGTGTGTGTGTGTGTGTGTGTGTGTGTGTGTGTGTGTGTGCTTGTGCGTGCACGCGCGCGTCTGTGTGTGTGTGCCCTCACCTGCAGCTGGTGGGTGATGAAGAGGATGGTCTTGCTGCTGGCGGCCCCACGGATGGCGCTGTGGAAGAGGCAGGAGCCCACGCGGGCGTCCAGGGCGCTCAGCGGGTCGTCCAGGAGGAGGACGGGTCGCTCGCTGTAGAGCGCACGCGCCATGCTCACCCTCTGGCGCTGACCACCGCTCAGGTTGGCACCGCGTTCGCCAATCTGCAGGAGGAAAATAAAAAAAGTATTTAATCAATAATCATCTCTCTTGATGCCTTTTCTCAATTTCACAGGGACGTGTGCTTTAAATGCCTCCCAGCAAAGACAGTCACATTGACAGAAAACGTAATGAACTCATGAGCGAGAGTAATACATATATAAATCAAAGTATACAACACTACACCATTGCATTTTTGTGTTAAAGCTTGTACTGAGTTTCCTATTAAGGCACAGAGAAAAACAGTATCACAGAAGGAGCTGAAAAATGAGTTTTGTGTGCGCCTTGTCGTTTGGCTCAGCTGAATTAATGTGAGGGACAATATTGAGTTAATACTGAGCTGGAACTTGAGCTGAGCTACAATGTAAATTAACCATGAAATTACAGTTGCGGGCACAGCAACGTGCTCACAAACAAGGTAGAGATTCTGGGCAAGTTTAACCACACATACAGCAAGGTTGTTTACAATCCCAAACACATTGTGGAGCAAGGCAATGCTAATGGTGTCTGTGACAGGCTATTCCTTACTTACCTCAGTCATGTCCCCATAGGGAAGCTCAGCCAGATCTGGGAGTAGGCAGCAAGACTCCAGAACAGCCTGGTATCTGATAAGAGGGAACAATCACAGCACAATGTGCTCTTTCATTACAATGTCATTTGTTTTGAATCATACAAATAACAAACGCACTTCACATATACAATCACATTGTCCTCTTTTGACACTATTATGTTTGTTTCATATCAAAGACTTAACACGCCCAATACATACAATGACCTTTAGTGGCCCATTCGTGTTTCTACTCACTTTTCTTCATTGTACTCATTTCCAAATAAGATGTTCTCCCTCAGGGAATTATTCAGGATCCAAGCTTGCTGAGACACATAGGCATAGCCCCCATTGACAGCCACAGAGCCTTCCAGCAAGGTCATCTAACAGGGAGAAAGACACAGAGAGGGAGAGAGAGAGAGAGAGAGAGAGAGAGAGAGAGAGAGAGAGAGAGAGAGAGAGAGAGAGAGAGGTGGTGAGTTTCAAAATGGCCAGAGTGATTGACAAAACATGCTTTCATATGGCCAGGTAATCTTGGACTAGTACAGGTTCCTCACCTGCCCCAGAAGAGCAGACAGAAGTGAGCTCTTCCCACTCCCCACACCTCCGCAGATTCCCACCAGTGAGCCCTGTTGATAACAAACAAACAAACAAACAAACAAATAAACAATAGGTGAATTAATGCATGTAGTTTATTGAATGCCTATCCAACAATCAATGTTGCCCAAAAGGCTACAGTGGCACCACAACACGATCCGATAACTTACATCTATTCTGAGTTTGACACAGAACATAGCGTCAACCTGAACTGTACTATTTCTGTAGCTGCACCTGTCCCAATGAAGCTTTGCCCTACACCAGAGGCCTCGGGGAGGGTATCGGGGTGAGAGGTCATAGAGGCCCCAAAAGCTCATTCATACCTTCTTGACGCGCAGGTCGATGCGGTGCAGGGTCTTGAGCAGCGGCGGCCGCATGCTCTGGGTGGAGGAGATGGTGCTCTGCGGGCTCTCCTGCTCCATGTGGCTGAGGAGGTGGTCCTCGTTGGGGTTCTCGCCGTCGCCCCCGACCCCGCCGCCACCGCCGCCGCCGCTCCCTCCCTTGGTCTTCCCGTCGTCCGTGCTGATGAAGAGGCTCAGCTTCTCCCGCCGCAGCAGGCGCTTGATGCCGCCGCCGCCGCCGCGAGGCTGAGGCTTCTTGGCCGAGGGCGGACGGGCGATCTCCCACGCCAGGGTGGCGTCGCGGAACTCCACCACGTTCTCAGGGTCCTCCACTTTAGGAGATATCCGCTCTCTCTCCTCCATCAGGAAAAGTCTCTGTGGGTGGATGTTACATGGTGGTTCAGAATATACAGCAATTGTATCAATCTGTAACAAGCTACAATATATGGAGTCCCACAGCTTTATTGTACCATCCTACAGGTGTTAAGCTGGAGAGCATTTAGACACTAGAAGGTGGAGGCAATCACCACCATATTCAGCTTATTGAGCCAACACTGCACCAACAAACTTCCGCTAGCACACTGCTCTTTCCACAGACATCTCGTCAGAGATTGACCCACTTTTTTTCCGACAAACTCAAAAAGTCACCTGGAATCGTTTGGCGGCCACTGACCCCTCGGACAAGGAGCGGACGGCCAGCGGGGTGACTTTGAGAGCGAATGTCATCGAGTTGAACACGGCCACCACCGTGAAGGCCTGCGGAGGTGAACGACAGGGTGGACAGCGATTAATCATCAGGTCTGAATTTAGGCTGCTGAGGTCAGGTTGCACGTGACTAAAAAAACCAACATATCAAATCAACAGCGTGTTGGCCTACTAACTCAGTTCCCAGACCACAGACTTGGCCTGTGTTTGCTGTCCTTGGCCTTAATATAACACGATAACAGATAGTGAATGCGTACATGAGTGCATGTGTGTGTGTGTGCGTGTGTGTGTGTGTGTGTGTGTGTACACACTGTATGTGAGTGGGTGCTTGTGTACTTTGGAAACAGGGTTAAACACCACTTGTCACCATAACAGTGGGGCCGTGTTTGCCGTACCTGGGCTGCGGTGAGGTCATATCCAAGGGCCATGTGAAGGGTGAACGTACACACGCTCGCAATCACCACAACAATGGGAGCGACTCCTACGGTCAAGCTCTGGACGTAATTAGCCCGCTCCAGCGTTTTTCTCTCCTCTGACCGCACCTCTGAACGGAGGCAACAGGAAGGCCACAGAGAAAAAGAAAGAGAGAGAGAGAGAGAGACAGAAATAAAATAAAAAGCAAAAGCATTAAAAAATAACAAAAAGAAAACAGTTTCTATTATTCACGCACAGGAGTTGTTTTTTTTGTTGAAGATCCATCCACAGCCCATTACGCTCACAACAAACTCGAGCCTGTGGAGGGTTTGGGACAAAAATAGTTTGGGGATCGCTTTCCTCGCACACCATATACGGTAGGCAGCTGACAGATATGGCGAATCGCTGGCAGACGTCCAGGACCCCATTTCTGCCCTCTCCGTGCCCCCTGTGTTTGTGTCTTCTGAGTGTGTGAGAGCGTACCGATTCACCCTGCAGCGTTTCCTCAGTCCTACTTTCACTCCGAGCCAAAACAGTGCTCCCCTGACTACAGAATGTGCAGACAATAAAGTGCGATAGGGTGGGGCACGCTTTGAAACACACATATTTTCTCAAAAAAAAAAAAACTCCTCACTGGAACATCATGTACACACACTCACGAAGCAGAATGCAGTTGTTTACATTTGGTGTCTCACTGACAGAATCTTCTGCATAATTGAGCACTGAAATAAACTGGGGCAAAAGAATGTTGACACGGGGGAAAAACAGGTCCTCCCCCCACTAACAGTTCGATTAAAATAACCGGGCGGTGCCCTAACTGGCGGATAATGGATTTCTGAGATAGGCAATTAGCTTCATGATTAGAAGTGCAAAATTATCCTTATCCGCAACGTATGCGGCCCACCTCGTGCGGAAATTCTTTCATCTGACGCTCCGCTAAGTGGAACAGCCCTCCATGGGCATTAGGTATCAAAGAGCTTTAAACGGCATTTGGAACATTAACCCTTGTGCGGGTGCGAGAGATTAAAGGGGGTTTGGGGGGTGGGTGGGGGGGTGTTGCGGTGGAAGGCCTGAGAGAAGGGAACACGCGCCAGCAGTCAAGACAACAGCCAGGAGACAGCGGAGCCGATTAGTCAGTCAAACAAGAAAACCAGGACAAGCTGCTCCACTTCCCCTTTCCTGAACGAGCTCTAGAAGCCAGCACAGGATGGGGAGGGGAGGGAAGGGGAGGGGAGCTTCATCTGACTGCTTTAAACAGCCCGCGTGGAGTCACTCACTTTGAACGTTGCTGGCGAAGGCCGACTCCCAGCAGTACATCTTGATGAATTTGATGCAGCCCAGGATCTCGTTCATGAGTCGGACTCGTCGGTCAGTGATCGTCACACACTTTTTCCGGAAATACGCAGTCAGCCTTGATGCAAGCATCTACGAAAAAACACAATGTGGACATGTTTCCCATCAACGGCTTTACTCTGTTTATTCCGTACTGAGTCACTTAGCAATGACACACAGAATTTCTTCAGACTTTCTTCATCTAATATGAGTTAACTATGAGTCATGAGCTGAATGGGAACACCAGCTGGCTAGATACCAACCATAGTGGGGTAGAAGATGATGAAGACGGCGGAGCCGACGAGTGCAGTGGGTCCTAAGAAGTAGGCCGAGTAGGACAGACCCAGGACGCCGATGAGTGGCCCGCCTGCCAGCAGACAGCCCACGGAGACGGCCTCGTAAATGCGCTGGCCATCGCTCGAGCAAATATTCACCAGCTACAGGGAGAAGAGGTTAAGCGTTCAATAGACTTGTCATTCATGACCCTTTGTGTGACAATGTGACGTCACGTCACTGGAATGGCGAAACTATTTACTCTCTCGCATGGTGGTCGCGACACTAGTTGCAACAGAGATAGCCGTTTCACAACAACTGTTGCTGTTGTAAAAAGGCTACCTCTACCTAGAAGAAATGTAAACCGTTCTCTGACAGCAGTAGCTATTAAATTAGCCTCTGTGGTGATACTTCAGACTTCGGTTGCTGCTCTTCAAATCTAGGGGACACTACCATCTACATGTAGTTTCCAAGGTGTTGGTTGGCACTGAGAGATGAGTTTGTGTCATTTCCTAAAGTGGAAAGACACTTTCTTTTCAGGTCTTAGCAGATATCCTTTGGTTGAAAATAAATCTCTTCGTCACCTTTTGCTGGATTATTATGCATAATGAAATGCCGGAATGTGGTTTATGCTTGTACGTACACCTGTTCCCTGATATTGGTTTCAAGCTCGTCCTGTTTAGCAACACACAAAAAAAAATCTCCTGTGCAGGAGAGCTGCCTGCACGAGGCAAAACATTTTCGTGTGATAGAGGGATCAACATTAATTTGACGTCACATAGTCGCGTGACCGGTCAGGAACGGCGACTGTAAATAAGCCTTTAGAGGGACAGCTTAGTGAAAAGGGACAATAAAGCCATTATATTTCATTGATGCTTTTGGTTTCAAATAGACTGAGGAAATGCAACAGTCTAGGAAACAAGGAACAATTAGGAAACTGGAAATTCCAGTACATACAGTAGCATTTAGTCTCAACGACCAGACCCGTAGGCCTTTCATATCAACACCATGGCCAAGGTTCAACTGTGGTTCATTTTATGTCCGGGGTTAACCCAGGTTGTCAGACCGCCACATGAGGACAACAACAACAACTCAGCTTGAGGACACACGGCATCTAAACCCTGTAATGATCCTCTCACCTCTCCCATGCTCATGTCCCGAGTGTTGCGCAGGCTGAGGATCTTGCTGAAGGCAAAGGTGAGAGCCGCGCCCCGGAGGCGTGAGGCCGTGCGGTAGTTGAGGGCCCACATGAACGCCAGCGTCCAGGAGCGAATCAGCTCCGTCACAAAGATCCCCGCCACCAGCGACAGGCCGAAGGGCAGCCAACTCTCCGTGCTCTGGGAGTACTCCAGCAGGGCCCGGATCAGGATCGCCTGGGAACGCCACACGCGGCACGGGAAGAAGGGAGAGGGGGTGGTGGGCAGAGAGAAGGAGGGATAGAAGGATGGAGGGAGAGAAATGGTAGAGTTGAGGTGTGAGGACAGAAAAAAACAGATGGAATGGAAGGCAAGAACATTTGAGAGCGAGAGAGAGAGAGAGAGGCGGAGAGAAAGAGAGAGACAAAAGGACTAGGCATGGGCGATCTGAAATGTTATATATTCAGCATGCGGTTATGAGAAACGTGTGATAGGGGCTGTGGTGGTGGGGGGGGGGGGGTGGGGGGGGGGAATGAACGGGGGTATAGTCAGAAAGCACACACAGAGGATCATTGTTCGATAGCAAGCCGACCAGAAAATAAACAACAACAATCAGAGGCTTACGTAAATAAAATCAATTCGAGAGCCAACTCTTTTTTTTTTTCCCCTAAGATGATTTGGGACAGATAAGCATCAATCAATACAAACTAAATCAAGGGGCCCTAGAGGTAGGCAGTGAGGTGAAACAAGTGTGCTATTGTGTAAGAGGTAAATCCACCTAATGCTATTAGTGGAAAGCTGCAAGCGTGTATGACGCCCGTGCATACCTTGGCCTTGATAGAAAGGGAAAGTAAAATGAGCAATGCTGAAGCACTCCAAAACTCCAACAAATGAAAATTCTCTTTGCTGCCAAATGAAAATGAGTTTTTACAAAAAAAATGCCCATTACAATAATAAATCTGCAAGAGCCCTTCCTGGCATTAATTCTGATTTATACTTATTTTGCAGGGATGAAAGGAAGCAAATATGGCAATAAGAAAGAACAATACGCCTCCGGGTTTGGCACAAACCACAATTGGGTGGCTTAAAATTGTTTTCATTACCTAAAGCCATGTGGTGCCTTGCACTTTCTAAACCCAATATTAATTCTAAGTCAGCATGAGACAATACAAGAATCTACTGAATGAAAGCAGAATTTGGCAAAAACTTGCAGAGTCTGCTGATTCAGCAGATTTGCTAGACAAAACTAGTGTGCGTGTGTGTAGGGTGTGCATGCACAGGCGCGCCCGCGTGTCTGTGTATGTGTGTGTGTGTGTGTGTGTGTATAGAAACTTACTGGTCCAATAAAACCTGCTATCATGGTGATGAGCAGGGAGAAGACGGCGACCAGCATGCGCGTCTGACAGAACCTCCAGAAGACGCGCGACAGAGAGGCGCCATCTTTGCCTTTCCTCTTGAGCTCCTCGTGCCACAGCGTCTCTAGCCTGCTCACCACAAACACACCGGAGATGGGAGAAAAAAGGTTGAGACCATGTCATACACCAATGCATGATTCATCTTACAGCAGGGGCGCATGAAAATATGCTTGTCTCAGACGCAACGGTTGTTTAAATCTGTCACATACTGTACATCTGTTGCTGTAATATTTTCACCAAGTAAGGTCATTCATCTTTTTTTCTTGTCTTGTCTTTGTGGATTCAGAGCACTCAAATACAATCAAACCATCTCGTTCAAACATCTGGCAAATAAGGACTTGCAATATTCTGCACAGCCATACATGGACATGCAGGTATTCTGTCCTTAACAACACTGTTTAAGAAGGTTCCATGGGTTACATAACCAATAGTCATAAAAACTGCAAGTGCTTTGCAAAAACATACACACACATACTCACACTCTCAGACACAGAAACACACCCACCCACCCACATACACACACACACACACACACACACACATACACACACACACACACACACACACACACACACACACATACACACATGCCCTCCTAACATACCCCAGCCAAATCTGGCTGAGGGCCAGCCACTTGAGAGTGAGAGATGCTCAGACACTGCAGTGAAAAGTAACACTCTGCTCTTTCGTGGAGAGGGAGGGGGAAGGAGGGAGACACAGAGAGTCAGTGAAAAGGAGAAAAGGAGAAAGATTAGGCAACGGGAAGGTCTCTGTGTGTGTGTGTGTGTGTGTGTGTGTGTGTGTGTGCATTGGCAGGATCTCACAAGTAAAGGCTGAATAAAACACAAACAGTGAGCTATGAGAACCTGATTATGGGAATCACACCTGGAGTTGAAAAAGGAAAAATATTTTTGAAAAGCGAGGAGGTGACGCAACAACAAAAATCACCGGCTCATCGCCGACAGCCCTTCAGTGAGCCGCCTGTGCGTGCATTCATGAGTATCTCACCTCTGCTGGGAAGGGCAAACAGCAGGAGTCACTGTTTAAGTTCATTTAACAGGGCCTTGACGTCCAGCCAGAAGCTCTTTAAATCGACTCCAGTCACAGAGAGGGAACTCCGTGGACTGAATGTACAGGTGAAGCCAATGAGAGGATGCTTAATGACATAACTACTCTATGGGAGCCTGGGCCTAGCCACCTTTCCCTCTCTAATCTCTAATCCCCACTATTAATAACCCCCACGCTCCTAGAACGCTTTGGTCCAAGTCACAAAGAACAGAAGCAGGTGGTGGATGCATGAGGTGACCACCGTGACACAGGGGAATCCCATGTGAACAGCCAAACGTAGTCCTTCAGATAAGCCACAACAAAATCTGCAGCCGCGACCTTGGCCCAGGGCAATGCTTTCAAAGTCTCTGTTTGCATACACTTGGGGAAAAAAAATACTGCGTACAGAAATAACAGAAATGGGTCAGGAATTGGGGTAAGGCTTGTCTGTTGAGTCAGTGACAGCAAGGACCTTGATGAACTTATCAATCATAGGTTCGGGTTGAGGTGGGTGGGAGTATGTGTGTGTGTGTGTGTGTGTGTTGGGGTTGGGAATGGGGGGGTATGTTTATGCTGCATTTACGTCTTACCTTTGATAGTTGACCTCCGAAGCTTCGTGGCAGGACAAGCCCCACACGTCCTCCAAGCTCAGGCTGGACGCTTTGTGGGCTCTGTGGGCCAATGGGGAGAGCCACTGTAGGGTCATGAAGGAAAATAGACCTGCATTGTCCACGGGGTGTTGATGCCTGCGGGAGAGGAAGCAGCAAGAGTCAACTAAGCAGGCGCCTGAGTGCTATGTGAGGAGGGTGGGAAGAGAACACTCTGGCCCTGAGAAAAGTGCGTAGGACTGAGAGGGCTTTGGTTGTCTTGAGCTCCTGCTGGAAGATGAATCATGCATTGGTGTTTGAACAGCAGTTTGCAGGCACTTCACAGAAATCTTGCAGAGTGGCGAAAAAAAAAAAAAAACAGAGAGAGAGAGAGAGAGAAAAAAGTTCAGGGCCGGTTTATCAGCTTGCCATGTCTGTGTCTGGGGGATAAGTAACCTTCCTTATCATGCCATCCTTCTGTATTCTATCCCCCCTCACCCCCCCAAGACCGAGATACGCAAGCACTCACACACTCGCATGTGTAAGGGTCAGCATAAATGGCCCAACATGTGCCAACTGAAAACAGGAACTCACTTGTGCGTGATCCTGAAAGGCTTCAGCATCTGAATACTGTGGCGATATCTGCCTATCCGTTTCATGCCCCGTGTCGCCTCGACCTCTTCCTCCTCCTCATCCTCTGGGTCTGGTAATGATGGGGGGGAGGACATGGACAGGCCCTCCACCCAGCTGGCAACCTCCAGGATATCAGGATGCATGGCTGCCCTCTGGTCAACAAAACAAAACACAAGAAAAATACAAGAAAAACAACAGAATGTGAAATCTTGCTTCAGAGTAAAGTCCTGCACTTGACTCGTTTTAAGTGCACTACAGCCACGGGCCTAGGCCCCGAGGACAAACATAAAGTGCTTAGGCCTATCTATTTAAAGAAGCTCACTGGCAGCTTCAAGGGCCGAGAGACACCGAGAGGTCGGACACATGAGCCGTGTGTACGTCTATAGAGTGTCACTGATCCCTCTTTGGCATAGCCCCATGATAAGGTCAATGTTGTTGTGTACTGCTACAATGGCCCAGCCAGAGATCTACCAAAGGGTTGAAATCCAGAGTAACTTTCCTGATATATATATATATATATATTACACTACTGTTACATGGTGTAGCCCTGGCTGCAAGTAGCAGGGGTGCCACCAATAGAAACAGCCATAAAATAATTAACAGCACTTGTTGATATCCCATGCTATTACCATTTTTTGTTTCAGATGTTTGTCAGCAATGACATGATGCATGCACAATGTGCTAAGATTACAGGGAAGTCATAAAAAGTCAATGAAAGCCACACATTCAGAGGACCACAGTGTTTAAACAGTTTCAAAGCAGTCATTGGTCTGTTTGCCCTATAGTTTGCAGAAAGGCCAACACACTCAGGTTGCAGTGCAAACACAAGCATACACAATTATAACCTAAGCTTCCTCTCGTGGTATAACAAAATCCAAAGAGGAAGCATTAGTTCCCTCAGAGAAAAGAAACAACTGTAGGCTACTTTGTTTACTGTAAGCCTAACTAATGTCACCAGATCTTTGACAGAAAGTAGTGGCCAAAAGACAATATTCCCATATTACCATAACATTTCCACCCCATGTTTAGTCTACTGTAAATATCGTGTCTACCATCTTAGTTTTAAAAAAAGTTATACTTACATATGAAACTATTCACCCTAAATGGATGATCCTTGCTGTTTCACCTGTAACTCGCGAATAAATGTAAACAAACAAGTTTGCTGAGACTGAGGTCCTCATTTAAAATGTGTTCTTCACATCTCCCTCTGATGTACACTTGTCAGCATATTGTCTTCTGTCTTTTGACACGCGTTGATTTACTCCAAAAACAATGCTACACCGGAAAATTAAAGAAAGTAGAGCTTCACGAATTTGGTTGCAAGTGCCAACTTGTGCTACAGTCTCACTGAGACCTAGTCGGTTCAGCTGTTTCACGTTGGCTTTTGCTTACGGAATTCCCATATTCATCTTACGTCATGAGTTCTCAACCAACCACATCGTTGCATGTAACGTCTCCATAGTTACAGCTTTGCTGAAGAGAAAGCTGTAAGCGACACATCGATTCGCCAGACAACGCACAGAAACCCATCCTCCACTTTAGTATCAGGGCAGATGAAGACAAATATAAAGTTATTGAGAGTTGTGAAACAGAGCGATTCGTTCAATAGCCCATGCATATACAGTTGACACTTGAGGATGATACTGTTCTTGCTTGACACAGTGCACGTGCGCGGAGTTCTCTGGCATGTGACTGCACTCTTCCTCCTCCGACTAAATGTACCTTGCAAACACCATGCCATGACACAATGCTGGTAATCTGCCAACAGAAAACCGCTAGATGTTTGTTATCTTTGAAAGTGTCTGAGAGTCTAGTACAAAATGAAATAAGACAGCTCCACCACCCACTTTGAAGTGTGTTTGTTTGGCGTATTTGAGTATAGTCCTACAGTCAGTCACCCAGGATGCTTGTAGGCTGCCCCGTTGGGGATTCAGAATTGCAGAATTAATAGTCGTGTGTTATATTTAGCCAAGAGGCCTATTTTGTTGGGCAAAGACAGGCCTAATAGCCTACGCATTTTGGTCTTATCGTCCGCTGTATTTTTCCATTAAGGCATGCATAGGCTACAATGTTTTCTGTAACCTGGGTGTATGGATGAATGCCATACTTACTACGTTGTGGGACAAAGTCCATCTTGATCAACTACCAAGTGAAGGCGAAATGAATTTTGCTGATATTGATCCAGTCACTTTGTTTAAATAGTTTTCTCGGTTAGCTTTTAAGCAGACTTTGGCTTTTAGTCTCCGGGTAATGTTTTTGTTCACGTCTAGCCTGAGTCACCCTCAAGTTCAACCATGACTGTACTGTACTGACCTCTGTTGGTGTTGAAACTTGGATGACAAGGTCGTCGTGATGAGCTAGGGCTAGGCTTACATTTGTTTTTTCCTTTCCCCCGCGTGCTCAGGTTTTCTACTGAAAATGCTGCTTGCGCTCTGATTTATCTGGTGTCCTGCTGGTCATGTAAAAAGTAGCTTACCTGCTGCGTCCATAAATTCTGATGACATCTGAGCTACTTCCACACATGAAGGATAAGGATTAGCCTAGCTATAAAACACATCGTTGGATAAATCATAAATGTAACCCCACACTGAACAATTTAATTCAAGTAGATTAATTTCGCGGGGGGAAACAACACAATGTACCACAATTGATATAATTAGTCAACAATAGAATGCGTACTCACCTGAAAATGGCCAATTGCCTAGTATCCAATTCAGTTGTGCCACTTTTGTTCCAGTTAGAAGGATGGTAAGCTATAGACATCATCAACTAGTGCATTTACAGAAAAGTAGGCTATAGCGTAGGAGTCCCCTCGTTCCCAACACATCAGAAATCACCTCCATGTATATGCTTGAGAAAAAAAAGAGAAAACTTTTCTGCCACTTGACCAACAATGGCTAGGCTATGCAAGATGGCTGAAAAGAATCTGATGCTGTTTGCAGTGTAAAATTCCCTCTAAAAATGATCAAGCAACACATGTGGGGCTGTCTTTTCTCTTAGGGCCCCTGCCCTGGTTCAAACCAGACCCCTTCTCAATTATGATATTGGTCCAGACCCTTAGAAAACTTGAATTTGGTCAATTAATCCAATACCTGACCTGTAGACTCGTTCGCAAATTGGTGTTGGAGGAATTTCTTGGGGGAGTGTGGTGGTTTTCAGATATGTTTTAATCAGAATTCACAGGATGCATTCATGGTTCATAAGCTTTAACATTGGGCCTACTGCATTTGATCTTGGTGTGGTTCATAGGCTTTAACATTGGGCCTACTGCATCTGTTCTTATGTGTTCCTGTGTCTGGCATTTTTCTGTAAACACCAATTGGCATCTACGTATTTGTGCTGAATGCGCTTTCTTCTAGACTAACTTGACTGATCATATAAACAAACCAAAGAACGATATGGGATAAAACGCCATTTTAGGGCTGATCCTCACGGTCAAGGGAGAGGGGGTGTCATCAGCTGGCGGGGTCCGAGACGGGACAATAGGAGGCACACTGTCCTAGGCATCACAACTCACCACACACCCATTTCTGACCACTTTGCGACAATCATCCATAATAGAGATGTCAAGAAGGGAGTTGCCAAGAGAGAATCTATATCATCCTTCTGACATATCAAAGCGGGGAAGCACAAAAACACAAGAAAATTGTATAAACTTTACTCTACGCAGATTGGCTAAAAGAATATGGGATGGGATGACCCAGCCATCCCGGGTTAGGACGTTCATCGGGATCCCCAGCGGATGACACCTCACCTTCTCCCTATTGTCTTGACTATCAG
The DNA here is from genome assembly GCF_963854185.1 of Sardina pilchardus. Taxonomy (NCBI): domain Eukaryota; kingdom Metazoa; phylum Chordata; class Actinopteri; order Clupeiformes; family Clupeidae; genus Sardina; species Sardina pilchardus. Next base: position 19,723,995 of record NC_085014.1, on the reverse strand, counting down.
CCTGAAACTTCGCTGTACTATCATTGCAATATGGGGAATAAAGATCAACAGTCTACAGAAGTCTCCTGTCTGTATTGTCTCCTACGGACGCTTTGTTCCAGAGTGCTATTTAGTATATAGTTAAGTGTTAAGTATTAATTAGTGATAATTGGATTCGCATAGTGGAACATTTTTCCACGACAGGAGTTAGTGGGCCCCTAGACATGAAAAATCACAGAGGTGCTCGTCCGCCCATAGTGCCAAGAATTAGGTAGCCTAATGGTCAAATCAAATATGGCCATTATCGCCTATGATGAAAATGCAACTTTTTTGTTTCTGAATGTACTGTACTGTATGTAGGCCTACACATGTAATACAGTAAATGTGGATTTAATATGGAAATAAATTAGCGCACAGGAACAGTCTTTTGTCCACGTGGTCTATTTAATTGTGGTACATGTTTTGTGTTAAAAACAATTATGAATTGAATTTAGGCCTCAGCTGTGGCACAACTGGCTGGGGCACTGACAATGTCAGAGACTTCATTCTCTGTGTTATGTTGGTGTACCATGAGTTTGAAGTTCTTAGTTTAAGGCATGTTACCCTTTTAAAATGTACCCAACCAGTGGGATTTAAAAGATATTCCACAACAGAAGCCTCTAGTCAGGAACAGGACCCTCAAGCTTTTACCTGCTGATCTACCGGTCAGGTGCTCCTAATCAAGGTCAATGCATGTTGCACACCTGAGCAAAGGTAAAGGAACAGGGATAGGGACAGACAACACTGAACAAACATGCAACACAGGGAACACATACAGCCTTAACAGGTCATTCATGGGTTTCATCAGGTCCCTTTCTACAGGTTTATAAAATCAAGCACCTAGATTATGAATGTAGAGACTGCATGGTGCTTGATTAATACACCTATGGAAAGGGACTTGATGTAACCCATTAACTGCATTGGGTTGCTTTATGCCCACATTCTGTGGCTCTCAATAGGTTCAATGGTTAGTTTGTACCACTTTACAAGTTCAGTTGTGACTTTTTGAGTACAGTACTTCTCTGATACAGTATTTAAGATATGAGATGTAACAGACAGGTCCTCATAGTTAATCTGTTGGCTGTTTGCAGATTCATGACATCTCATAGGCAGGGAAATCTGTTGCACTGTCAGTGTACTGATGAGTGAAAGATCAAATAGACAGATCTGGAAGGTTTGCAAAGTGATTTCATGCTCCCTTTAAATTAGCCTGGGTGTTCCCATCCTATGGAAGCCCATTTCCGCCAGGGAAATAAAATAAATAAGTTTATGCTAAGTCAACATTTTGTGATATTAAAGTCAAAATTTTGAAATTAAATGTCAACGTCCTAATGTCAATGTCTCAATATTTTGACTTTTATATCTCAAAATTGTGTCATTTGGAGGTTCTGAGCTCTGCAGGGTGACTTCTGGTATGGCTTCTCCTGCATCTCACTGCACAGAGGTACAGTAGTCCCTGTGCTATGGAAAAAATGACTAGTACTACTCATTGACAAAAGTATTGGCACCACTTTAGAAATGTTGGTTTTTAAGCTAAATACACACACTTTTTGGAGTCTTTTATTGAGAAAACAAACAAACCAGGACCACCTCAATAGCTCAACATAACTGAATACACAATTGGTTCCTCCAAATTCAACACCAAACATCACCATCTTGCTGCGGGAAGTGAATGCTGTCAAACTGACAGGGTCAAAAGTCTTGGCACCCTTCACAAAAGTGTCTTTCATACTGATAAAAGGACACTTTTCGTTGTTAGAATCCAGTGCTAGGTTATGGGTAGTCAGAAAGCATCAGTCCATTTCTAATGAACAATAGACTCAAGTTTACTCTACATTTCTATTGGTTTCTATGGAGATAGGGAAAACAACGGTGTGTGTGTGTGTGTGTATGTGTATGTCCTATGTGTATGTGTATGTGTATGTGTATGTGTATGTGTATGTGTATGTGTATGTGTATGTGTATGTGTATGTGTATGTGTATGTATATGTGTATGTGTATGTGTATGTGGAGTATTAAAACATTGCAATTGCAAATAGATGGAGGCCACAGAGACCTGAGATAGACAAACTCAGTTCATGCGCAAAGAGCAATAGGGGCCGTTGTGTAAAAGGGGAGTGAGGTGCTCCGTGCCTGTAAATGTATTGCATGATGCAAAGTTTCCTTGTTTATCTCCTCCTAGGTGAAAATTATTTTGTCTTAACCAGATTTATACATTGTGGAAAAGCTACAGCCGTGAGAATGGATTCTCTACAAACAACTCCTGCAAGTTTTAATATTCTTTCTTTTATAAGCGTGCAGCAAACTTGATTTGCAGGTAGTAGCAGGAGGGCTGTTATCGACACAATGCAGTGCATTCACTTAATTATAAATGTGTTAACAACATTTACGCTTTTCAGGTGGATTTGATGGAAAATATGATACAATACGTTGCGTTCTTGTTTAGAGGAACTGCAAGATGGGTCACCATTGCTTTGCTATGAGTGTGTGACTTTCTCACTAGAAGCTTTTACCTCATAGTTCTAATTTCTAGTGTTCTCCCCTGTCCTCACAGAGGATTATCAGCAGAAATCATACACATCCATATACTGCCCCTAGATTTTTTTTTTAAAGTCACCCTTTATTGAGCTGAGAAATTTGCTGAATGAGGGCAACCGATGGACTGGATCCAATCTTCACTATCAATTTTCTGGCCGAATCAAGGTAGCGTGCCAGCATGCCGATAGCTCTGGCTGGATCTCCTGCTCGCTCCATCCAACCATGGATATCAACCATGGAGTTAGCAGGGGGGTGACCATATAGCCATAGGCACACACAAACTATAAACCAAACTATAGAGCAAGATCACACCTCCTCCACAGATTGCTCATAGTTTAACAGTTTCAATGGCAACATTCCAGACAACAGAAATGCATTCAATTCCATCCAATTCTATTCTATTCAGTGATCCAGGAGAGGCAAAGTAGAGGTCACATTACCATAAACGTCACTGTTTGCACTAATCCTGTTAGCTTCTCTTTCCAATGCAGAACGCAGGCAGCAACAGTTTCTAGAGAGGGGGCGAGTGACGTCCAGCTGTGAAGGGAAATGAAACAATATCTCCAAACAAAACATCTCGGTCTCTCGTGATCATGGGCTGAGCTGAAAATCACGCAGTGTCATGTCAACATCGAAGTGTCTTTAAACTGGTCAGAAAGAGATGGGGGGTGGGGGTTGGGGGGTTATCTGAATCTGGTTTCAGATTCAGAGAAAGACCAACACAATCTGAAGAGTGTGCCTTTTGTGGAATGCCACATACCATGATGCCATCAGTCACGCACTCAGTGCTTCACTGTTGACTCTGTTTCCCTACATCCATGAGGTTTTTATTAAGCACAACAGCTTCACATCAAAAGCTATTATAGAGGGAGGGGTGTGTGGGTGTGTGCATGTGGGTGTGTGTGGGGGGGCTTTATGCGCCAATGCAGATTTAATGAATGACTTCGGGGCAACATTCTCAGGAAGTGCTTCATATAGTAGAGCAACCCTGTGGCGGGTGGCTAGCTCATTAAATTCGAAACAATTCATTTTTATGCATGCAAATCTCTCCGATTGCTTGGCTCTCTGGAGCAAACTGTTATACAAAACCCTTTGTCACACAGTGTGATAAAGATCAGAAGTCTATCAACAATGGGAGCAAATAATAGGGAATCTACTGCATTCATTATTAATCAGAGTAAAAATGAACCCATCTTAACATAAGTGTTTGAAAAGGGCAAAGAACAAAAATTGCACTGTGAGCTCAAATAGTGTGCATGATACGATGGGAAGTTTGAAAGTTACGCGTGTGCACTTCTTGGCCTTGTTTGAAAATGCAACTGTTTAGAGATTAGAGGCAGATTGGAATGCGAGAGACATAAAAGTTTTGTTTTGTTTTGTTGAGGTCCATCTAGGACACTCCATGTAGGGTGTGAATGTTCCACTTATTTCCCTTACATAACAGAGACACTTACTTTGGTAACTCTCAACAAGATGAGTCTTCCAAAAGAGGGCTGCGGTGGTGAAAATGGTTCAGCTGAGCTGTCGGTTCTTTGTTGAATAAAATACATCATGGTTTTTTTTTTAAAGTCACGCAGACACACAATGCACTTCAAAAGAAAAGAGATAAAAGAAGTTAGAAACTATTGTGTTAAAACATATTTCAAACATCATTGTTGTGTGAAAAGTTCCAACTTTTCTGCCAGAAACAACAATGCACTGAACAATACAGATAATCATTGCCAATACCAATGCCTTGAAATTCTTCACTGGTTGGAGAGAGAGGCTAGCAGCTCATAAAGACACATAGGCCCAGCAGCACAGCACGGCATCTCTAATTCAGCCAGAATCTGAGCCTGTCTACACAACACCATTTACAAATGGGTCACAGTGGAGAAAACGGTTTTATTCTTCTATCTATCATATTTATTTCACCATTGCATTGTTTATTCCAACATTGTGTCTTATCCCGGTATGACCTTTGGTTTATTGAAGTTGGCTCGCATGATGCCTCCGGCCGATTCTTGTTGTTTTGCACCTATCCACAAGCAGTTGTGGTTAATCACATCCTGCTTTGAAATGTGAAGCTACCTAAGAAGCAGATATGAGTGAGGGCATGCAGCCAAATATTAAGATGATAGGTTTCATAAACATGTTTATGTGTCTGTATGAATATGGGCAAGGACCTCGTTGTCAGTCTCACTAAGGAGTACTGTCCCTATGCATTAATTGATCTATCTATCTATCTAGGCCTAACTGTTGCTGTTTGTTTAATAGTTAGCAGGCATTTGAATCCACCAATCAAATTACTTTACTGAAAGGATTAAAATATTTCCAGATATGATACAGCTTTGACATTCAAGGGTACATTAAGCATTGCCTATGTCACACAGCAAGACTGCCCATCACAGCTGATATGGAGCAGAATATTGCCAGCTGTTTAGACTTTCCTTTTGATAGCCCAGCTAGTCTTAGTCCACTGACAGTCAGTCTGAAGACATGTCCCAAGCTGGCAAATATCAATGCCGCAAACTCTCAGTTGCGTTGGTGCTTTTCTCAGATCAGAATGAAAATGCCAATAACTATTAGTAAACCTCCACAACATAATTTGTGCACATCATAAGAGCAATTTCTCCTTCCTCTGAACAAATTGCAAATACATTATCATTTGCTTATGTCATGTCAGCCAAAATTAACTATACTGTACCTATGGATGCTGAATAGCTGTTCCCCAAAAACCTCAAAGTCTTCATTTCATTGCTTGAGTCATTACTTACAAACTTGTGTCAGAACTAGTTATCAAATTCTGTCACAATGCTGTAGAATTACAAAGAGCATATCCAGCAAAAATGTGAAACGTACGTATTCAATGTCTTGTACTCACTTACTCCCCTAACTACAGCAATGTGTAACATTTCTTTAGTAGTGTATAGTATTGCCTCGAGTATTTTCAGGCAGTGTCACTTAAACACTGAGAGAACTATCATAATGAAAACATGACAAAGCCATTTGACTATCTTGTTCATAAATGATGGTGTCAAGACTTCTCATTTTGATTGCACTGGCAGTTTCATTGACATAACTACTTACTTTTGAGGAATGGACTATCCATTTTGAACAAGTGACGCGCTTTTGAAGAATGGACTATCCATTTTGAGTAAGCGACGTGCTTTGCGAGTTATCCACTAGGTTTTGCAGTTGCACTTGAGAAAGCGCCAAAGCGACTGAGGAAAACTGTAATACACATTTGAATCCACCGGTCAAATTTGTGGTCAAGCTTGTCCCAAGCTGCCAAATACCAATGCCACAAACTTACATGCCTAGGTCATTGATCTTTTCAAGGAGGGGTTGGTATTTAGTCATATCATGTTCATAAACAGATCATAAACACAGCCAAGGACTTGCACCTCAGTCTCTATCCAAGAACACACCATCAGGGGTGTTAGGGAAGTTACACATCAACGCAGCATCAGAGCTGTTGAACCAGTCTGGCATTATGCTTTGTACGTACTTGAGTCTTTGTACGTAGGCATATTATATTACAGGTGAGTTTTTGTACATAGGCACAATATAATTTTATATGCGAGTCTTTGTACATAGGCATATTATTGTTTTACATGCGAGTCTTTGTACAGAGGCATCTTTAACAGAACTGGGCATAATATCAACATAGTGCAGTCGAAGCACACACATCTTTGAATTAAAAATGAAAGCAGAACTAAAGGCAAAGTAACGAGTAAGAAAAGTCTAATACAACCATGTCTTGCTCCAAATAAGTTCAGTGACGTTTCGGGCCAATCATTCTTTCCTCAGACGTGCCCAACACACAGAACAAATGCTTTAAGTAAGGGTATAATGATTTATTTTGTAAGATGCCAATGGCATTATTTATTTCTTTATCATTATTACAGTGCATGAAAATGCACTGTACTGTTCTTCCTCGGTCTTCTTCTTCTTCTTATTCTTCTTCTAACGCACGCAATTCAGCTTCAACCGCTTAACGTAGAAACTCCATTCAAATTTTGACGCGTAGGTCTTACTTACGCGATGTGGGCTTTGTATTTTTCAACTTTGTAACTTTTATACTTTTTAAACTATTAGTTAAAAGCTATTACAATTTCCCCCATAGACTTAACATGGCTCATTATGACATCACGGCAGCAATTAGAATGTTACCCCAGCTGGTCAGCCACCTGGGCACCAACTGTCAGTTTCTCTCAGGCTTTACAATCTCTCTGAAGACTACATATTCTGTTCCCCTGTATCCTCTGCGCACAACAGTATCAAAATAAGTCCTCCTAATTCCATTCAACTTTATATCCATTCATCTTCTTCAAACCATTCACTCATCCACCCATTCTAAACAGTCTGCCTATCAACATCAATTAGACGCTCTACATTCAACTTTTAAACAATCTACTCTGTCTCAAGCTGGCTCTCTTAAGACTAGCCAGTTAAATTGATTACACCTGTATCTGTATCCACTACTCTCAGTAGAGAGCTGTGTCTCTTCATTCTACAAGAATATAGGCACATTCCATCCAACATTCTATTCATTCATCTTCTTCAGACCATTCACTCATCCACCCATTAAACTGTCTATCAACATCTATTAAACAATCTGTCTATCAACATCCATTAAACTCTCTGTCTATCAACATTAATTAGACTATATACATTCAACTTTTTAATTATTTACTCTGTCTCAGGCTTTAAGAGTACTCTGGCTCTCTTAAGACTAGCCAGTTAAATTGATTACACCTGTGTCAACTACTCTCAGAGAGCTGTATCAGTGTCTCTCTTAACAAGAATATAAGGCACATTCCATCCAACCTTCTATCCATTCATCTTCTTCAGACCATTCACTCATCCACCCATTAAACTGTCAATCAATATCTATTAAACAATCTGCCTATCAACATCCATTAAACATTCTGTCTATCAACATTAATTAGACTATCTACATACAACTTTTAAAGTATTTACTGTGGGTCCCTCTCAAGCAGCGTTTATATGTCCTCCCTCGCTCCTCGATCCTCAATGATCTACAGAAAGAAAGATAGAAGAAGGGCTAGACTATCCCATTGTTGCCGCTCCATCATTCTTTATGTAGATCAGTGAGGAGCGAGAGAGGACGCGTAAACGCTATATGAGAGGCACCTTCTGTCTCAGGCTTTAAGCATACAATCTCATTAAGACTACAGATCCTGTTTCACTACGTCCTCTGTCCACAACTGTTTCAAAATAAAGGTCCTCACTGCAATAATACACTATTAAATCATTTAACCATTGAAACTACTCAACTATTGAACTGTTCAACCATTCCAACTGTCAGTTATCATCCACTATGCCTCCAGTCAACTACATGAAACCTCCATGTACCTAGCAACCAACATGGCAACCATTAAAATTAAGTGTTTATGACCGTTTCCATAGCAACCAACATGATTATACTGCAGTAACTTCTTGTTTCCTGATAGTGACCACCATGGATACCCTAGCAACAAATGTTTCAAAATAAAAGTCCTCACTAGCAAGTTAGCTAGTTAGCATTGTTAGCATAGTTAGCATTTTTAGTATAACTGCAAAAAATCATCAACTAAGTTAGCTAATCAACCTGGTTAGCATTGTTAGCAAATTTAGCATTGTTAGCATAGTTAGCATTTTTAGCATTACTGCTAGAAATCATCGGTTAAGTTAGCTAATCAACCTGGTTAGCATTGTTAGTAAAGTTAGCATTGCTAGCATAATAAGCATTTTTAGCGTAACTGTTAGAAATCATTAGCTAAGTTAGCTAATCAACATTTTAACATGACTAGAAATCATTAGTTAAGTTAGAACTGGAACGTTTCATCTTTAAAACGTCTACCTTCACACTATCAACTCTCTGTAAACTATGCAACCACCATGTTTACCCTAGCTACACCTTAGTAACCATATCTACATTATCTATCTATTTTTGCATTTTCATGCACTGGTAATTCCTTGGAATTGCATTTCTAGTTATTATTATTATTATTATTGTAGTATCTTTTTGTAAATAATAATCTGAAATCTGCTGACAAAAAAATTGCCATGATTAAATTCTGAATATAAGTCCATTCCAAGGAGAGCAATAATGATGATGGCACCAGCAGAGTAATGAATGTCTTCAACAAAGCTTTAATTTTCTGTAATAGTCTACAGTCGGTGTCTCTACATGCCATTCCGGTAGCCTACAGGGGCTCATATATTTTGCCTCTCTCCTTCAGTAAATCCATAATTTTACAGGTTTACGCAGATACATAAATTAACGAGGCTTGCAAAGCTTCGCTGGGACGTGAGTTAGCGTGAGGATGTGAACTGATCCCATAATGCCACACACACACACACACCTCGATAAAACCATGACTCCAATGAATAACCATGGTGCCATTCTCAGATGGCTCGATGCTACATCTGCAATACAGTAGGGGGAGCTAGTGAATCACTGCACACAGATCAGCCTATGCTTTGCTCCAAGGGCTTCAGTGCATGTGGGTTTCTCTGGTGCATCGTAGTCTTAAGGAAACCTACATGATGTACCAATGGCCTCAATGGTTGTTCCATAAACTGATGGCTGGTGTGTGTCTTTCACTGTGTTAAAGTGAGTGAAGAAGATGGAATGTGGACCCAGTCTTTCCTAAACACGACTTCCCACCCCCATAGTCTAGGATGCAGGGGAGACGCTCTGGGAAAGGGGGTGGGGGGAGCCCCCGATAATGGGGGTCAGAATGATTGCCTGTCCAAGGGCCAAGATTTTCTAGCAGCGCCCCTGCTACAATGCGGGCTTATTGTAGCCTAGGCTACCCAGGCACACAGCCATCATCAGCATATGTGATTACCCATGGGGGGCACAGCTTGTAATTAACGGGATTCAGTCCGGATAGAAGAATTCAGGTAAGAGTGAGATAATTAAAAATATCTCAGGCATCAAGACATCACCCAAATGAACCCTATTGAGTTTGCGTTTCAGATCCAATTACTTCTTTTGAGCGTGAGGCACATCCCTAACGAGGGATTTAGCGCGGAGATCGAGACTCCGCTTAGCCGAGTTTGACATCTGTGCCCTTTCCCCTCTTTGAGGATAACGCCGCTCGGAGGCAAAAATAAGACCAGGTGTTCAAGGACACTCCTGGAGTGCTTCCGCAGGAGCTGATATTTCGGCGGTGATGGAATCACACCTTTTTTTTTTTTTGGAAAAAGCTTCTCGCGACGCCACCTTGAATTGAAATAATGAGCAATCCTCCTGTGGGTTCAAGGATGATGCCAAATGAAGAGAATATCTGATGGCAGCTGGGGTGGGTTGGATGCTGGAAAATCTAATTAGTCCATGTTTACGTATACACAAAGGCTACACAAAAACCAAGCCTCCTGCCCCTTGTGCACAACACTTTAGTCTTGATGTGATGAGGTGAAAATCAAGCCTCAAGAGACGATTGGCTGGTTACAGAAGGCAAAACACGCAGACGATTGTGTTCCATTCATAACAGACAGCCTCATATACATTATGTCATGTATTGAAGTGTCAGAAAAAGGCAGTCCCCCTTACAGCTATTTCAGTAAAATGAGGCTAAGGTCTCTGTGGAGGAGAGGTCGGCGCCCGTCTTTCATGACCTTGAGTAGATGAGGATCTGAGGATGTGCTGAAATCACACTTGCTTGCTACTGTACTTGCTTACATAGAAGAACCAAGACACTACAGTGATACATATTCTTTAAAAATGGACTGAAAAGACGAGCCCTGGACTTAAAATCTGACATGACCGCTAAAGTACAGGGAGATTTAATTTAGCATCTCTCAAACAAGATGGGCTAAATCTGCCCCCAAGCAGCAGTATTAAATACACGTAGATATGGGTTTGCATACTTTGTGGATGTTTCAGTGAGCAGTTGCACCATTTAGAAAGACTCATTGTCTTTAATGCTCATGTTGTTGTGACTTTCTTCAAGTCCATATTTAATGTGAAATACTGGCATTAAAAATGCATGACCATAAAAAATGTTTATGCATAGAAACGTGACAAAATGTGTGTGTGTTTGCGTGTGTGTATGATATGCACACACGCACACACACACACACAAACACACACTCATTACCATTGACTAATCCTCATTGGATGGCAAAGGCTCTGACAGGCATTTGAACCTGATGTTTCATACATGTAGCCTTAGGAAATGGAGGCAGCTTGATGAGGACAAATCATGTGTAATAAAGGGTTCATTTTCCTTGGAGTCAACAAAGGATGTAAACACACACACACACACACACACACACACACACACATACAAATAGCACATTAGGACCATTTGGCATGCTTGACTGTGTATGCCTCCAGAAGAACGATGGAGGTATGCAATCTTCCTTTTTTTGTGTTGCTACACTACACTACACCCCGCTGCGCTAATGCCTTGTGTATGGCAGGCACAGCGCTCCTACATAAAGCACCTCTGCCTCTATACACCCCCGTCCACGGTAATTGCCCCTCTTCTGAGCATGAATTTATGAACAGGTAATGCAGCTCTGTGCATGACTCCAAGCAGCACAGAGCTGACGGGGATAACATGGGGTTGAAACGATGGCATGAAGTCAAGCCTGACAATTACACGTGTGTCATGTATTTGCGCTGCCACAAACGTACTCATAAACAAATATGTATGCGCGTGCATTACATATACGCTATACGCACAGGGCACGAAGAGGATGGAAGGCTGTCTAATGTTGACAGGCACGGAGAGATAACAGCCGGAGGGAGGAAGAACGGAGTGGGAGATTTGCTCTGGGTTTACTGTATCCATGCCATGCACGCTCAACTACAGGCTACTATAGTGACCACTGTGTTTGCCTCTGAGCCATAGCGGGGAGGGACTCCCAGCTTACATGTCCAGCTACCTCTCCACACACAAACACACACACACACACACACACACACACACACACACACACACACACACACACACACACACACACACACACACACACACACACACACACACACACACACACACACACACACACACAGAGAGAGAGAAGACAGATCCTTGTGCAAATATCTCGCACAGCACAAACATACAATATGACGGTTCAATGATCAACCCAGGGAACAGGGGGAGAGAAGTCAACACGGCAACTCTCAGCGAATGAAGAAGAAAAAAAAAGATCCATGTCGTTCCCTCTCAGCTGTTCATCCATTTTATTTCAAAATATCAAGTTGTTATTCAAGCATTTACAGAGTATATAAACAAAACCTATGCCACCGTTAACAGCCTATACAGAAAAAAGAAAACAAAAAAAGAAAAAGCAAAATGAAGAAATATATTCATATATTTATAAGTTTTATACAAAGTTTTGGAAGGAAACAAGAGAAGGCCAGAGAGACAGGAAGTTGTTTGAAAGTTGCTCAGTTCTCAGCAGACCCTGATTCTCTCCCTGTGCAGTAGTCTTTTCCCTCCTGGGTGCCTGCCAGTGCTGATGGATTTTGACCCCTTCGTGTGTGACACACACAAAGAACACACAACGTGCACACGGATACACACACACACACATACACGCACACACACACAACGTTCACACATACACACCCAAACGTACTCACACACGCAGAACAGAGGCAGTTCTAAGCACCCAGAACTCAACGTTCACAAAAGGATTCCCAAAAACGAAATTCCAAAAAGAAGGTTGTTGGAGGGTGTGTGGGGGGGGTGACTCTCCGGGAAAACGCCGTCCCCGCCCCTCCCCCAGTCCCCGCGCTCGTCGTGACACCCCTCATCGACCCGCGAGGGGCCCTACGCCGTCTTGATGCCCTCGAAGCCGCAGAACTTCCAGCGCTTCTCCAGGCTGGCGCCCACGCCGGTCAGCTCCTGCCTGAACGTGCAGGGCAGGCGCCCCAGCAGAGCCTCCACCTCGGCCGTGCTGATCTGGAAACGCAGTCACACGTACACACGCACTCGGTTAGCATCTAGCGCTTTTTATTTGATCCAAAGCCATTTGCAGAATGAGGGATAACATTCAATTTGCATCGCAAAGGAGACCTTAAGTAACTATAATTACTACTGCCATAAATACCACTACCAGAGGGTGAAGTTTAACACACAACGCCCAAAAGCAGCACATACACACACATTCACATGCCTTTATCCAAAGCCATTTACATATGTCAATTATATTACAAGGGGCATTGTACCCAGAGCAACTTGGGGTTAAGTACCTTGCTCAAGGGCACAACGAGGGAAGCCACACACACACACACACACACACACACACACACACACACACACACACACACACACACACTCTCAGCAAGCGTCCCGATTGTGCCTTGCATAGCATTTTGAGAGGTCTGCATTCACCCCATAGAGATAGCGGTGACGGCGCTGCTCTGTGGAATGGTGCAACATTGTTGCCTCGTACAACTGTGACACAGACACAGCGAGCCACACGGTGCTCTAGAGCACTGAACTGCAGTTACTGTGTCTCTGCAATGATTATTCTATTATTCAGTGTCACGCAACAGAGACACGAGCAATGCTGGAAATCCGTATGGATGAAAATGTTCAATTTGACAGGTATGGATACTGGGTACTTCAAATAAATCAGATTATACACGTCCTCATTTGCAAGTGCACTATTATCGAGGCCATGGGGGGAAACGTGTGCATTGGAATGGAAATGTAATCCCGACATGTTTGAGGGAAGCACACATGATCTGGAGCAGGGGTCTCTCCAACAGGTCGCTTGCGAGCTACCAGGAGCTCCCCCCCACCTGTTTCTAAGTAGCTCTCCGAAGGGTTTGAGGAAGATGCTCATAAATCTGATAACCCAGTCACTTGGGACACATGTTACAATTCCTGTGTAATCAAATTCACTGTCTACAAAAGAGAGAAGGCAAATTAGTAGAAAGGAACCTTTAAAAAAAAAGCATACAAATCGTATTCAGTGATTTTGAATGGAGATCAGCTATGTGAATACTACTTCTGCTGCAGTACTACTAACATAAAAGCTCTCGGCTATGTCCATTTTGTCGAAGTAGCCCTCGGAGGAAAAACGGCTCAAGGCCATGTCCATTTTGTCAAAGTAGCTCTCCGAGGACAAAAGGTCTGAGCCCCCCTGATCTACAGACTGCAATCAACTGTGGAAGCACAGGACTATCTGCAACAAGCAACAAACATCAATAAGACCTTTGGTTGACTGGAAAAAAGCTTTCACTTGTGTTTTTAACATGCAAAAAGTTCACAATAAATGAACGCGAGCATAAAACCAATTCTTGAGCAAAAGGAATATGCTCCTTGAGCGAGTATCAATAACAGTGGTACTGAATAAAGTGAGCACACTGTTGCATCATTTTTGGGGGGCATGAATTTATGCTTTAAAAAAAGCATACAAATCGTATTCAGTGGTTTTGAATGGAGATCAGCTATGTGAATACTACTACTGCTACAGTACTACTAACATAAAAGCTCTCGGCTATGTCCATTTTGTCGAAGTAGCCCTCGGAGAAAAAACGGCTCAAGGCCATGTCCATTTTGTCAAAGTAGCTCTCTGAGGACAAAAGGTCTGAGCCCCCCTGATCTACAGACTGCAATCAACTGTGGAAGCACAGCACTATCTGCAACAAGCAACAAACAGACCTTTGGGTGACTGGGAAAAAGCTTTCACTTGTGTTTTTAACATGCAAAAAGTTCATAATAAATAAACGCGAGTGCAACATAAAACCAATTCTTGAGCAAAAGGAATATGCTCCTTGAGCGAGTATCAATAACAGTGGTACTGAATAAAGTGAGCACGCTGTTGCATCATTTTTGGGGGGGGCATGAATTTAGCCAGAGCTGTTGACAAAGATATGTGGGAATGAGAGTGCAGTTCAGAAGACAAGACGTGGGAGCGAGGCTAGTCCCCCCGGGGCCTCCTCCTCACATACATACAGACGAGAGGAGGGAGGAGAGACACAACACACACGGCCTTACTCGCTCGCTCGCTTTCTCTCTCTCTCTACCTCGTTCTATCTTTTCTGTCCATCTTTCTCTCTTTTCGCTTCCGACGCAGTGACTCACACAGTACTGACAGGAAGAGGGAGAGGATTTAATTAGTGGGCAACCACCGTGGTGATCTGTGAGTGGACCTCTTCGTGACAGCGGGGCGAGAGGAGAGCGAGCGAGAGAGAAAATGAGAGACAGAGAGAGACAGAAAGAGAGGGAGAGAGAGAGAGAGAGAGAGGAGATTTGCGCTGACGGACGAGTGTGAGGCTGGCTGGGAGCGAGAGGGAGAGAGCGGGCTGAGTGCTCCAGGACTCTCTGGCGTAAAAAAAAAACAAAAACGCCCGCCGGTGCCACTTGGTAGTATGCACTGTGCGCCATTAACATCCAATCAGAGAGCTGTTTTGCGCTCATCGTCATTTTTCACGACGCGGACCAAAAACAGCGCGGGATATGAAGAGGGACCTCTCGAGCAGCGCACTGGCCAAGCGCCAGGTTGTGACGAGAGAGCGAGCGATTGGATTCCCATCCTGGTCTGGAGTGAGCGTTTTCGGCTTTTAAAAAAGCGGAATCGAGGTTAATTCTATGCATGTTGCACGGATTGCGAAGAACAGCGCAAGAGCCGAGGAAGTCAGTTTTCTTTCTTGTTTAGGGAACAGATGCGGGAGCAAGAACACACACTCTCTCTCTCTCTCTCTCTCTCACACACACACACACACACACACACTTACTCGGTGCAATCATCCCCAGGAGAGGGCCCATTAGTCAGCGGGTATGCAAACTGGCACAGGGAGTGCTCTCTGCCATGCACCAGGAGTACCCATATGTTTTCCATCTGGGGGGGATGGAGGTGTGTGTGTGCGTGCGTGTGTTTGTGTGTGTGTGTGTGTGTGTGTGCAGGGAGGGAGGGAGGTTAGTACGCTCAACCTTACATCTATGATCGAACAGAGCTGAAGGGGCAACAGTGTGTGGGCCTGTGTGTGAGCATGTGTGTGCATCTTCGTGTGTGTGTGTGTGTGTGTGTGTGGAGGGAGGGAGGTTAGTATGCTCAACCTTGCATTTATGGTTGAAGAGCTGAAGGGGCAACAGTGTGTGGGCGTGTGTGTGCATCTTCGTGTGTGTGTGTGTGTGTGTGTGTGGAGGGAGGGGGGTTAGTATGCTCGACCTTGCATTTATAGTTGAAGAGAGCTGAAGGGGCAACAGCGCAGAGCAACACCTACGGGGCACAGCACTGGGCTGGGTATGCATCTTAGTGTGTGTGTGAGTGTGTGTGTGTGTGTGTGTGTGTGTGTGTGTGTGTGTGTGTGTGTGTGTGTGTGCGTACGTGTGTGCGTGCGTGTGTGTGCATGCCCTCATGAAAGTGTGTTTACCTTCGTGTCCAGGCGCTGTAAATAGGAGCAGATGTATTCGATGCTGGCTCCGAACGGATGGACGTGCAGGAAGGTGGATATTATACCTGCAGGGATAGAGAAAGGGAGAGAGAGAGAGGGAGAGAAAGAGAGAGAGAGAGAGAGAGAGAGAGAGAGAGGGAGAGAAAGAGAGAGAGAGAGAGAGAGAGTCAGGGTATCGCAGATGGGAGAGACGGCGTGAAACACACACCATCACCACACACACACACGACACACACCACACACCACACACACAGCACCAGGGTGCAGTACTCACAGCTGGCCAAGCTACCCGCCAGCCATCCTGTGGGCCCCTAATGAGAGTTCATATTTGTGTATGTGATACGAGTGTGTGTGTGTGGGTGTGTGTGGTGTGTGTGTGTGTGGTGTGTGTGTGGGTGTGGGTGTGTGTGTGTGTGTGTGTGTGTGTGCTGCCTCCACTCTAACTTCTCGAGAGAGCGATTTCAGAAAACTTGAGGAGTCCCTTTCCCCGTCACACTCGCCCGATGCAATCACCACTTCTGCCAATTACCAGCGCTCGAGCTGAATGGACGCATTAAGGGCCCGGGGGGCCTAATTGGCGCCTTGGAGCCTCTCCGGGCTAATCAAGTCTCTTCATCGACGGGGGTCCGCAGGCCCGCCACTATTGTTCTTTAACCAAATAACATCTGTATCGATGATCGCGCGCCACCACCACCGCCGCCGCGCCAGGAACGGAGCGAGGCCCGGCGGAGCAAGAGCTGAGTGGACGGCCGGGGGGGTGTTGGGGTGGGGGGGGGAGGACGCGTGGGCAGCGGGAGGAGGGGAGTGGTGAGGAGCGGCGAGGAGCGGAGACGAGGGCAGCCTCCACAGCTCTGGACGAGCCGCTGCAGCCTTTTGATCGGGCTTAATGAAGCAGGGGGTGCCTGGCGGAGCCTAATTCACTTAAAAAGGTCCCCCTTGTCGGCCGTCTCCAAAAAGAAGGGGAAAAAAAGCTGCTGGCACATGGCATTTCTAACAGGGCTCCGTGGACAGCTGTGATGGCTGGCGTGTTATTACCAATATCGCTCTTATTCTTTATTCGCCCCTTAAATGGGCCTCAGAGAGAGAGAGACAGACAGCGAGGAGCTTTGGCAGATTTTAATTAGTTTACACACCGGTGACCTGAGAGAGGATTGGGCACAGTGATGTGGTGGTGGTGGTGGTGTGTGTGTGTGTGTGTGTGTGTGTGAAGGGGAGCGGGGTCGGATTGGTCACACACACACACACACACACACACACACACACAGACACACACACAGACACACACACAGACACACACACAGACACACACACAGACACACACACGTCTGGTCCAGAGATCCTTTGCGTCTTTCCCTCTACGCGATGTCTTCATGCATGAGGGATAATCTGAGACTCATTAGATGCTAATTGTCTGTTTAGGTCCACGGAGGAAGAAAAGGTTGTGGTCAACCACCCGTGCTGCCTCGTCCACAAATTGAGCGGGTCAAACTAGATTAGACTTCGGCAGCCTGCAAATATGAACGGAGAGGCATCAGAACGGTTTGCCAGCCCGGCCAAATTCTTCGGGGGGATTTAGGATTGATGAAAAAGTTGTTGATTTTTTCGATCGCCCGCCAAAAACCACTGAGCGGGGGGAGCCATCAAAACACTCTCCTGCCGCCCGGACGAGCTGCTTCGATTTTTTTTTTCCCTTCCCGGCCTCATTTTCATTTGATTTTCCGTGGAGCGAAAACAAACCTGACCTCTTGCTTTCTCAGGTGAAATGAGCTCAATTTTGGGACAAGACGGCCAAGGGGAAGAATCCTCTCCTGATCCCCGCAGAGACTAATCCAATTCATATCCAAATTCAGAAGCAAGCAAGCAGGCAGGCAGGCAGGGGAAGGGGGTATGAGACAGGGAATGTGTAGAAACCTCCTCCTGTTGTGACTGTTTGTTTGTGTGTGTATGCGTGTGTGTGCGTGCGTTTGTGTGCAGCTTTCTCTGTGGTGGCCTGTGTTTGTGGATGGGGTTGACTGCGTGCTCCCGCTGTGTGTATGTGTGAGTGTGTGTGTGAGTGTCTTTGTGTGTATATGTGTGTGTGTGTGTGTGTGGACGGGGTTGACGGTGTGAGTGGGCCAGTGGAGTGTGTGAAGGAAGGCAGCAGGGCAGTGGGCTTAAAGCTCCCTGATGAACAATCACCGCAGCTGTCACTCTAATCAGACGCCCCGACACGCTAGCGGCGAGCAGCCGGCCCAGAAACACAGGGAAGCAAACAAACACACAAACAAACAAACAAACACACACACACACACACACACACAAACAAACAAACAAACAAACAAACACACGTAAACAAAATCTGCTCTGTTTGTCCTCTACGCAGTTTAATATTCCCCTGGCTCCCCCACGCAAGCTGTCCTTAGGGACTTGTTGTTTCTTTTCTGCTGATCACACTGGGGTACCTCGCACCTCACACACACAGGGGAGTATCACAGCATCAGCTTTCTACACACACACACACACACACACACACACACACACACACACACACACACGCACGCACGCACGCATACACACACACGTACGCATGCACTCAGACGTGCACACACACACACACACACACACGCGCGTTCACACACGGACACACACACACACGCACAGACACGCACAGACACGCACAAACACTCTCTCACACACACACACAGGCACACACACGCACACACACACACACACGCACGCACACACACACCACTTTCATCTACTTTGGGCTGCGGTGTTGGCAACTGGCCAGAATATAGTCATTAAAAAACATCAGAGGTGATGAAGGAACTCATTTGGCTACGCAATTAACACTTGCAAGACAGCCCAGAGAGTTGCAGAATGAAGGGGCTAACGAGAGGAGACTATATATACGCACCCTACACACACGTGCTCTCTGTGCTGTCTCACCTACACTCTCTGGACTCGCTCGGTCACAGACACACGTCACAACAACAGATGTGCTTACACACACACACACACACACACACACACACACACACACACACACACACACACACACACACACACACACACACACACACACACACACCCCCTCTAACAAGCACACACACAATGATGACAAGCACACACACCAGCTATAACAAGCACACACAGAAAAGCTGTAACAAGCGCGCACAGACACACACACACGCACACTTTCATCTGTGAATAATTACATAAAGTGAGAAAATTCAAACATGACACACAGATCGACCCCCATTCCATCCACCCGCCCCCCGGTCTCTCCACGGCCACTTACCCACGAGCAGAGCCTCCCTCTCGGACCGCACGGGGCTGGGCGGCCCCTTCTCTGGCACGCTCTCCTTCTCCTGACTGCAGGACACCACTGCTGACGCCGCCGCCTCCTGCCGACACAAGGGCAAAGGAGAGAGGGACACAGAGAGAGCGAGAGAGAGAGAGAGAGAGAGAGAGAGAGGTGAACAGAGAAAGATGAAAAGAGAGAAAGAGAGAGAGAGAGGTGAATAGAGAAAGATGAAAAGAGATAGAAAGAGAGAGAGAGAGAGAGAGAGAGAGAGAGAGAGAGAGAGAGAGAGAGAGAAAGGTGAAGGTGAATACCACATTGACAGGTTTCTTTCAAGAACTTCAACAGTATGCAACTTGGTCTTCTTCCACCAAACGCACAAAGCTCCTCTGAAGCTTAACTATCCTCCCCAGGAACAGAGCCCTGCTCAATATTAGCTCAGGCTTGAACCTGGGTTGGCGCTTCTTCCAGGCTTCGTGGGATGCTTCCAAAGATGTGTGTGAACTGCCTGTCTGTCTGGTGGGAGGGCGCTGCAAGGTGCATACACTGTGAAACAACAACAACAACAACAACAACAGCACAACACAAAAACAAATGGAAAAGAAAAGAAAAAAAGCACGGCTTTTGATGACGGCGTACTCAGTAACCTGCTCACATATCTCATTAGGCAAACTCAGAGTGCAAGCACTGGCAGCGAACATCTCATCTGGTCTGTTTGTTTTAAAGGCTTTGTGTGTGTGTGTGTGTGTGTGTGTGTGTGTGTGTGTGTGTGTGTGTGTGTGCTTGTCATTTCTGAGGTGCTCTCAGATGAAGAAACCCTCGAGCGGGAAGGAGGGTACCCACTCACATCTACATCCACACACACACACACACCAGTGATGTTGGCTCAGCCGTGAGGGCAAGTGGGGGGTAAACTACAGAGAAGGTGGAGGGAGAGAAGAGGAGGAGGAAGAGAGAGAGAAGAGGAGGAAGAGAGGGAGGTTGAGAGACAAGGGAGCGCATGCTCTGAACACAATCACCACAGCCGCCAGCGACAGCGCCCTCTGCAATAAGTAGGTTAGAAAAAGAGAGGGAGAGAGAGAGAGGGAGGGAGGGAGAGAAATGGGAAGAATGAGAACATGCAAGAGATTGAAGGAGGGTGTGTATGGGTGGGGGTGGGTGGGGGGTGCTGACAGAAAGGAAAAAAATAGGGAGGGAGGGAGGAAGAGAAAAAGAGAGAGAAAGATGGAGGAATGAGAGCATGAAAGAGACTGAAGTGTGTGTGTGTTTTGTGTGTGTGGGAGAGAGAGAAAGGTAGGGAGGGAGGGGGGAGAGAGAGAGAGAGAAAAAGGTAGGGAGGGAGAGGGAGAGAGAGAGAGAGAGAGAGAGAGAGAGAGAGAGAGAGAGAGAGAGAGAGAGAGAGAGGGAGAAGGGTGGAGGAGAAAAGAGACGAACAGACAAACACGCGGTGACAGCGAGATGAACACAAAGGTGGAGAGGAGGAGAGAGCAAGACGAGTGAGGGAGCGTGAGCAGCCAAACGAGGCTGTGTGTACGAGCGCTGCTAATGATCGAGCTATTGTTTACTGCTGCCTTCTGACAGGCACAAAGCACTACATGGCATATGAGTGTGTGTGTGTGTGCGCGTATGTGTGTGTGAGAGAGAGAGGCAGACTAATGTTGTGGGTGGCAGAGGAGATACAGGCAGGGGATAGGTTGTATCCCTGCTTGACCTTTTCATTTTTTTACCCCCCACTTCCACACACACACACAAACACACACACACACGCGCGCACACACACACACACACACACACACACACACACACACACACACACACTCCTCCGCTCTGCCCCGTGATAGGCCCTTAGATTTCCTAACCCAGTTGTGTTGCAGTGATTTATCCTGCGACAAATAAAGTCCTCCTGCGCTCGATTGCCCTGTAATGATATGTCATGTCTATGAAGAGGCCTGCACGGGAGAAAGAGAGGGAGAGAGAGGGAGAGGAGCCATGTCTGCAGGAGGATGGAGGGAAAAGAGAGAGAAAGACAGAGGGAAAAGGAGAGAGAAAGACAGAGAGATTGGAGAGAAAGAGAGAGCAAAGAGACAGCGAGGGAGAAAGAGTGAGAGAGAAAGAGAGTGAGAGAAAGGAAGAGAGAGAGGGATATAGAGGGAGAGAGAGGAGGAGAGTATATTGAGAGAGAGAGAGAGGAAGAGTGCATGGGTAGGGAAAATAAAAGGGTAGACAAAGAGATGTGCATGGAGGAGTGGGATGGAGGAAAGTGGGGCTGACAGAAACTCAAGGAGACAGAGAATCAGAAGTTAAGAAAATAAAGTGATGCATGAGGGAGAGAGA